>NC_090230.1:1247500-1527500 GCF_024489055.1 Chanodichthys erythropterus
AGTTCCTACAGTTTTCAGGAGTTTCATAGGCCATTTTTAATCGAATATTTTGACTAAGGTTTGTTTGTTATTGTTTTACAAAATGAGCAGTAACCCTCTCCAGCCGTTACCGGGCCAGCAGGTGATCCATGTCGCCAAAGACCTTGACACGGATCTGGAGGCTCTTTTTAACTCCGTCATGAACCCAAAGCCCAGCTCCTGGAGGAACAAACATCTGCCCGAGTCGTTTTTTAAGGAGCCGGACTCGGGCTCTCACTCTCGGCAGTCCAGCACGGATTCCGGCAGTCACCCGCCGCGGCTCCAGGCGCAGCACGTCCGCTCGCACTCGTCCCCGGCGTCCCTGCAGCTGCCCGCGGGCGCGCTGGGCGCCCCGAACCCCGCTCGTCATCACTCTCATATCCGACACCAGTCGTTCGATGTGGCCGAGGAACTGCCTTTACCCCCGGGCTGGGAGATGGCCTACACCCCCAACGGACAGAAGTACTTTCTCAAGTAAGTGCTATATTAATTATTCATGGCTCACGACATTCCAGCACACAGTTACATTAACTGACCATAAATCAGTTACGATAATATACCAATACAGACTAATTACTTTCTCGCTGTCTTAATTTAGTACTTTATTTACTTGGTTTATTTATAAAATTACTTATTTATTTATATGCTGACTAAATAAATAAAAGTGAACATGAAGTTAAAAAAATTGCTTTATTTCACTTTATTTACATTATTTGCTGATGATGATTCATCTAGAAACATAATCACAGTGTTTTTTTAATGGCAAGATGTCCACAAGAGGTTGGGATCTCTAAACTGGTTTCTGATCTGAATCAGTGCATTCACACTGGTGAAATCTCTGCAGTCACGTTTAGCTTTCGTTTTGACCTATGAACAGATTAATGCAGAAGGTGTGGGCCGGAAACACACAAAACAGTATCTGGGCGTGGATCAGAAAGACAAAAACACCCGGTCCTGCTTACTGTCATGTGCAACACATGTTTCACACAGCAAGCCTATGATCAAGGCTCTTTCTCACCTTGATAAGGATGTGTTTAGCATATCTCAGTGTGTCTCAATGTAAATGTGTGTTTTGACTTGTGTCTCTTCAGGAATGAGACAGCTATTCTTCTGTGGCCCTGGGGACACTGTTCTTATCTGATTCAGTAGGGATGATTAGTCACCAGGGTTGTGATCGCCTCGGTGGGACGTCGACTGTGGGCTCGCTAACTGAGATTAACTCAGTCTCGCCCCCCCCCCCCAGGGATCACTCCCCTCACCTTGCTGATTGTGTTCAGATGACAAACATGTTTAGATTAAATTGCTTTAATGTGTCTAAATCTTATTTGCGCCATCAATTCTCACCTACATGGAAAAACAATTAGTTATCCACCTCTCTCTTCCAACTAGTAAGTCTTTGGCTGTTCTCTGTGTGGTAGTTTGTCCTGTTTCGGGAAAAACATTTCTGTCAAATCAGTGCTTCTAAATTGCTTGCCCCAGATTTTATACTGGAAACCATGTGGGGAAGCATCGTGAGACAAAAGTAAACAAAAAGAAATGTATTAACTATGTAAGCCCAAAATAGTATGGCATAGGCTGAAGAGGAAAATTTTGTAAATGTATAATTTGATTTGCCAGCCTAATATATGAAACAAACACTTGGTTAAACATTGTATAAGTATTAGCTGTATTACCAAGTGACAGATCAATTTGCACCAAAATACTGTGGAGTTTGATTGGACACACTGATGTCAACAGCAAATTATTTAAAAGTTAGCTTATTTATTTTGTATATATTCTTTAGCTATACTATGCCTGATTATATGGTTGATACTTTATTATTTGCATTTAGCAGTTTTCCTTGTTGTATATAACCCTGCAAACCATTTTTGGATTACAGTCTACCATTTGATGAATAAATATACACTACCGGCCAAAAGTTTGGAATAATTAAGATTTGTTAATGTTTTTGAAAGAAGTCTCTTCTGCTCACCAAGGCTGCATTTATTTGATCAAAAATACAGTAAAAACAGTAATACTGTGAAATATTATTACAAATTGATCAAAGCTGAATTTTCATCATCATTACTCCAGTCTTCAGTGTCATATGATTTTTCAGAAATCATTCTAATATGCTGATTTGCTGCTCAAGAAACACTTCTGATTATTATCAATGTTGAAAACAATTGTGCTGCTTCATATTTTTTTGGAAACCATGATACATTCAAAGTTTAAAGATTAGAAAAAGATTTTAAAAAAAGACAAGGATGCATTAAATTGACCAAAAGTGACATTAAAGACATTTAAATGTTATAAAAGATTTCTATTTCAAATAAATGATGTTCTTTTGAACTAGCAACAGATCAGCATGTTCAGCATGATTTCTGAAGGATCATGTGACATTGAAGACTGGAGTAATGATGCTGAAAATTCAACTTTGATCACAGGAATAAATTACAGTCTAAGATAAATTCAGAAAGAAAGCAGCTATTTCACATTGTAATAATATTTCACAATATTACTGTTTTTTAATGTATTTTTGACCAAATAAATGACACAAGAGATTCTTTCAAAAGCATTAACACATTTTAATTATTCAAAACTTTTGATTGGGAGTGTAAATAAATGCTCTGTATATGAATTTCCACGTTCTTTGATCAGATTATCAACCACACTAAATTTATATGTGGAAATACTTTACTAGGGCAATCTGACTGCAGCGTTCTAGTCTAAGTTTCCCTCCATCTTTTACCCGAAACTCTCTGTGTGAAAATGATCAGAAAGCGTGCCAGGGCTTGCCACACATTCAGCGGACAGACACCTCCGCCACCAACAAAGCAGCAGACTTGAGCTTCACACCGCCCTGCAATTAAACAGTCAGAAAAAGCAAAGCCAACCTGTCAGTAATGATAACTCTGCGCACCTCTGAACCTCTGAATGTGAATAAATCTCTTCCTGCCAACTTCACAGATATCTGTTTGTCTTTTGAAGTCAATACGCAGAAGAAAGTACAATAGTTTGTTGAGGCTCAGGAAGTGGATATTGTTGTCAGTGAAGTGGCTGCTTTGAGAGACTGATACTGTATGACTTGTCTTTTTCGTCTTTGGATTGTTGCAGCTGTTCGTTCTCATTCACCCCCACTATTAGGGCACACGTATCTCTTTCCAGCGTCACACGACCCCCCTCTTTCTGCTTAAACATCTTTCTGAATATCTTTGTTACGACTTGCAATTCAAGACGCTACAGCTTAAATGTCTCAGTGCAGAAATGATTTAGTTCACTGATAGCAAAGAGAAGCACATTTTTGCAGCAAAATCTTGTAACTATTGTACGTTTTCCTGAATTGGTGGCTAATTTGTATGAAATACATACAATCTCATATGCTCTTTTTCGTACGATCTGCTTAAGTGCCACTTACAGTCTTACTTTTTTCTTTGTTCGTATGAATCGTATTGTACAAATTCATACAAAATTGATAGTTTGTAAAATATGTTTTCTCATGAGATACTGTTGAAGTTTTGAGTATGAGCAACAATAAAAAAAAACAAAAAAAAACAAATTTAATTCAGAATGATTTACATCATCATCATCATCACAGTATACATATTCATTTAAAATAGTGTTTCAAAATTACTGGAAAAAATTAAGTGTGCAAATACTAGAATTGATAAAGGGATAGTTCATCCAACAATGAAAATTCTGTCATTATTTACTCACCCTCAAGTTGGTCCAAATCTGTTTAAATTTCTCTGTTCTGTGAAACCCAGAGGAAGAGGAAGATATTTCGAAGAATGTTGGTAATCAAACAGTTGATGGGCCACATTGACTTCCATAGTATTTATTTATTTTATTTTTTTTTCATACTTTTGAAGTAAATGGGGTCCATCAATTGTTTGGTTTCCAAAATTCTTCACCATATATTCTTCTGTGTCCAAGAGAACAGAGAAATTCATACAGGATTGGAACAACCTGAGGATGAGTAAATGATGACAGAATTTTCATTTTTGGGTGAACTATCCATTTAACTGCTTGTTAGCTTCTTCTCTTATTAATCCATCATTTGCAAACCTGCATTTCTTTGCCCAACTTCATTACATAGGAAGAAAATAAAGGATCACCCTCCAAGAATCTTTCAGCTGGTGGTTTAATTTTTATTGTTATTGCTCTGACACAAATACACCATAGCAGCTTTGATCTAAAGTGAAGTGAGGTGAAAGACTTTAGTGTTTAGAGTTCATTCTTCATGAAAAGGCACTCTGTAATTATGCTTCCATTTGATGCCATGTAAAGCATGAAAATGTCTTCCCTTCAGGCTTTTTGGTGGCCTTTTTTCTCAATTATGTTGAAGAATAAGTTTTTATTGCTGCCAGCTCACATATTTCTATAATAATTGCTTTCTTTGCCTCGATTCATGAGATACATGAATGTCAAAACACTGCCTGCATCACATATCACCCCAAAACAAAAGAGACAAAATTATAGAAACAAAAATATAGAAAATATAGAAAACAAAGCCTATTACAGAATTACCGGTAATATTTTTTTTACCATTTAGTTTTTTGCACTGTGACATGAATTTCATGACAATTGCACACATTTATCTCAAATTCTAATTACAGTAAATTCCTTTCTTATCCATTCTCATCCATTTTTGTAATTCCCATTATTCTACAATGTTTACACTGGTTTTGTTTTGTTTCTGTGCAATAAAAACTATTATATTGCATAAAACACTGCTGGATGGAAACACAAAGATGTGCATAAATTATTTATGATAAAGATTTTTTATTTTTTTTATCCAATAAGAAGACGTGCATAAACTACGATGGAAACACATTTACCGAACAAATCCCTCAATTAGCAACAAATAACTCTGGTGACTTTGCCACAACAGAGGATGTGATTGGATAACTGGACATACCAGCAGAAGAGTCGCATCACAGCATCTCAGATGTTGGTTTGGTGGTTCTGAAATGACTGAGCCAAAGTCTGCCATCAGAATGGTTTGGTTTAATTGCCTCCCAGAAGTGTTTTAAACGATTGTGTTCCCAAACACCAGCTAACTAACGCAAGAGATCACGACAGCATTTATCGTCTGTCGCTCTTGAGACGCAAAGTCATTAATGGAGGTTTTGTAAGATTCACCCATATAAATGAAAATGGCAGGTAACACAGAACAACACATATGGACTTTATTAACATTTTGAGTTAATTATTAGGTCTTTGAGAAGCGTTTGATTTGGCCGCAATCTGGCTCGCAGTGATGACGCTGATATTGCGGTAAAAAACTCAGAGCAGTTGTGGGTGTGATGTGTAACAGTGAAATTAGAGAGAGGAACATTTCGCTTGATCCAACTCATTCTGTAAACTAAACAATTCTGCTGTAGCAACTGGAGGTTTATTAAACAAAATCCTGCTCAACTGTTATTGAAGTCCAGATGTGCTGTGTCAAGGAGAGGTAACGTCTGAATCTCAACTTTCTTTCGGTAGCATTACATTTTTAAAACACTGTTAGCAGAGTTAGGTTTGGGTCCAGTCTGCTGGAAATGTTTACCAAAGACACCATTAAATGTATCCCCCTTTTTCGTGGGCTGACGCTGAAGGAATGTCAAGACAGTGTTTCTATCTTGGCAGGGGTGAGCGACAAAACAATGGCTTTTGGGCCGCAGTGGCATAAAGCAGCCTTTAATGGAATCCCAGGCCTGCTCCTATCTGTGCTGCAGACATAACAGATGTGTTTGTTGAGACGGATGCCAGTCAGGATCTTTCTCTGTCTGCTCTGGAGGTTGAGAGGAGATGTTGGACTCTCGTGGCACGGGAGGCTCTGCGCTTGAGGCTGGAGGGACTTCCTGTCCAGCGCGTGAATTGGAAAGGCATGAAGATCTAGTCGTCCGATGCTGGTTGGCTAGGCCGCATCTGGCTGGCCCTTTCTTCTCCGCCGATAGCTGCCATCAAAAGACAAAAGTCTCTTTGTAGCCATGATTTTTTTTCCTGAAACACTTCAGGGCCTTGCGTGACTCGACGATATAAACTGTATAAAAGCAATTAAACTTGAAGGAAATGATGTGTGGGGAGTGCTGAACACCAGTGTCTTTGTAGAGATGGGCAGAACTGGTAGAAATAAATGAAGGTAAAAGAGACTTTACAAACTTGTCTGATGTAAACAAATGAACCTCTTACTGCAATAAAATGTCAGTTCACTCAGACAAATCTAGATTTAAGGGACATTTTCAGCATATGAACATCAGAATAAAGAATATGATCTTTACTGGCCAGATACTAGCCAAATAATCATTATAAGTAGTACTCTATTAATATTGCTGATACTTAGGATTTGGGATGTCGCTACGAGCTGAATGATACATCACAAAATTTCTTAAAAAAATTTCAAAGTTACAGTTTTCATCCAGAATATCATGAAGACTTGAAGATGGGCAATTTTCCCTTGTGAAAAAGAAGTGCACTTAACTATATTGAATGTACACTTATAATGTACTTCAAATCTTAAAAGTATATTTTTAAAAAACTGTGGCAGATATGGCAGATATAATATCAATGAAATTAAAGGCCGCTAAAGTGTACTTAAAGAGAGCACTCTTTCTTGACTATTTTTGGTAACACTTTATTTTAGTGTGTCACATATGTTACATGTACTTACTATAGTAATAACTATGAATTATGCATAATTACATGTAACTAACCCTAAACCAAACCAAACCCTAACAGTCAGTATAATTACAGTGTAACAGACACCTTAAAATAAAGTGTAACACTATTTTTCTTAACACACTTAAGTACACTTTAAAAAAAAAGCAGTATACTTTAACCATATCTCAAAGACCGAATTATGAAATTAAATATAAAGATATAAAGTGTCCTACCTAAATTGCTAAAAACACTCTAAAGTTCAGCTTAATTTGTGTAATATAAATTTAAACTATAATACATTTTCATTTAATTGCATTTATCATGTGTAACCACATTCTTTTAAAGTATGTCATTTCCGTAATAAGTACTCTAAAGTCAAGTGTATGCTAAATTGTACTTCTTTTTCACAAAAGTTGACTTGGACTAGCAAGTACCCACCTAAGTAACCACACAGCAACATAAAAATATCCACCTTAGCAACCACCTAGCAACTGGAAATCACTCAAAACACCTAGCAACATGCAGCACTCGCATTTTATTCAGCAAATGTAATAAAAACTAGTTACGCATACTATGCTCTGTATTAAAATGTGTTTTATTTGTACTTTGTAACTAAAACACATGGTGCTCCATTGAAACAGTCAGTGGTATTGTGGTGTTTTCAGACAAAGGCCAGTGTTATGAAGTGCTCAGTAAGCTCATTGACGTCTACAATAACACTAGAGCTGCGCTTCACACACGGCAGCTGATGGGGGGCTTTCAGAGGTGACGGCTTCTGGGCTCACACATATCCAATACATAAAATGCATCTGTTATTTATGGTCCTCAGGACTAGACTGTGTTCTTCTGCCTTTGTTTGAAGCATGATCTTTACTGACTGTTTAAAAAGGTAGTACACAGTCTCCTGTCTGTTTCTGCACATTCTGAAGGCCTGTTCACACCAAGGTTAATGCTTGGTCTGAAAATTAATGAACGGCTGTTCAGACCAGCATCTGTTTAGACCGTCACAAATGCTCATGGCAGATTTTTTTAGTGGACAAGGTGTCAAGGCCTGATCAGACCAATTCGAAAGTTTTATATGAAAATTCCACATGCAATTTTTCTGTTCAGACAAATGTGTAAAAAATAACAAACTGGCAGTAGATGGCGCTTATAGAAAAGCAGAATTACCCCATCAAGCAAAACACTGGAAATCAAATGGTTAAGATTTTTTTTATTCGCTATTTTATAAAACAACACCAGTTACAAGAGTACAGAGTCAAGAGAATAGGTTTCGAATTCTTTCTCCGCTATTTGCTGCAGCTTAGCAGATTAGTCACATTGATGGCATGCAAATGTTTGTTTCTGTGTGAACTGGTGGCATTCATTCAAAGTAAAATGTTTGTCACACAAAATATTTGTCTTGGTGTGAACAGGCAGTCAGAAATGGAAATTTGTGCGGTGCTGCACTGTATGTCTGCTTTTCTATAAGCGCCACCTACTGTCAGAGAGTGAGATTGCATTTTCATTCAGCCCATCTGCCGTTTATTTCGTATTTGGTCTGAACAGGCACATCGCATGCAAAAATCAAACCACGTTTTCTTGCCGAACAAGCTTTATTTTATGTGTCATTCTATTCCAAATTGCGTAATGCAGTTCATAATGCAATGCAAGTACTCAATATATTTGACATTGTCACAAGGGACACTATTGTGGATGTTAGTGTCTACAAAAATCTCGCTGAGCAAATTAAAGTAAACTGTTGACATGTTTATAGTTAGTTGTGTGAGTAATAACGTTCAAATTTAATGGAACCGTCATTTGAAGGTGCAAGAACAGAAGGGAACTATTTACATCAAGCATTCACGTCTCTTCTTACATAGTGTTTTTGACCTTAACATTTACCATTTTTCGAGGAATTTTCTCAGGCAAAATCCAGTCATTTTCAATAGCAATCCATGCAGTTGGGAATTTCAAGTGAGAGCAAATTATTTCCCCAAGCAGATTTCACTGCAGGTTCAATTTGGTCATGCAGGTTCGCCGCATTGACCAACTGAAAGCTGCTCGGTTTGAAAGCACTAGCAGTGCTTCATACTTCATATTCTACACTATTGACAATAGACGAAATTTCGCTAATGTGACCACACATTCACGGTGATGAGATTTATTTACCTTTTTTTGTGATGCTGAAATGTAACTTATGCCATGATGCCATCAATTTAAAAATTTGAAAACAAAGAACCCGTTCAGATGGCTGATTCTCTCCGTTGACGGTCTTATAAAGCAGAGTGTATTTCTGCACTCAGGGCTTTGATTTCGTTAATGCGCACCTGGCAAAAGAGCTAAGAAAGTTACTAACTTAACAAGGCTCTTCTGCACAGATCAGTTGATCATCCAGATGCATTTTAGTTTGCATTAAATGCCAGATATAGGCTGAAAGTGTTTTGACAGAGACTGCTTTGTGTACAGCGCCGCTCCTCTGAGCTCGATGCCAAAGTGTTTTACGACGTTTAAATAAAGAAGCAGGTTTGTAGCTCTTCAGTGGCTCTTGTACGCAGTGTTGCTGACCGTCAACAGACATCCCCTTCTGGGAAGACATCTGTAACCCTTTAGCAGGGGAGGATGGGAGATTGCTATGCACACGGCCCTCATATCTCTGTCAGTTTACAGATAGTGACCTAAACTACTGGCAGAAAAGCTGTTTGCTGGTTCTTCATTTGTGTTGTTTGCTAAGGCAAGAGTTACTTTTACTATTGCTCATACTTTAAGGGATAGTTCACCCAAAAATGAAATTTTGATATAATTTACTCACCCTCATGACATTTCAAACCTGTATTTTTTATTTCTTTTAATTGAGTGGAATAATTCAGTTCTCCTAAGAGGAGTTTGAATTCTTATTGAAGCCATTCCTTTTGCTTACTTTTACATTTTTAGTAGTTTTTGTAGCCGTGATTGTTCGATGTGGATGTTATGTCTGAGTGCTCCGTTGCCCTCTGAGAGGTATTTTCCAGTGTTTTCCCTCGTCTCTGCACCCCCTTTCCAATAAGCAGTGGAAAGCGATGGCTCTGTCTGCAGGATATGGAGCTGCTCATTTCCTTTTGTTCGTGAGAATAATGGCAGGAGGGACGCTCTGGGCAAAGTAAAAACAATAAAAACATGTTACGCACTTCAAAGAGCATTTCAAAAGAAAAACAGAAAATAAGAATTACGTACCTCAAAAAAAGTTAGTTTATAGTTTTGACACCTGCTGTCTGACAGTGTCTTTCCATAAGGGTAAAAAAAACCCTGTAAATCTGTGCTCGAGCTTCAGCTCTTGCTGCAATAACAGTTCTCACAGTATCCACTCAAAACTTTAACTTATATTAAAAAAATATATTATTTGCTTGAAATATTTCACATAATTTCCTCACCTTTATGACATTCCAAACTCTTTCTTCTGTAGAAGACAAGGTATAGACAAGACAAGAAGAGAAGTCATATGTTTAGTAAAATGTTCATACTGCTCTCTTCTATACCCTTGTGAAAAGTAGTACACTTTAGCATACTTTTAAAAAGAAGTACTTATTATGGAAATAATGCATTTTAAAATAACGTTGGATGCTTGATTGCATATTAATTGCAGCTAAAGTAGTTTTGGGCAGGTTTTGACCACATTACACTTCTATATCACTTTGCCAAATGCTTTCAGTTATTTTATTTCCAAAAGCCATGAACACAATGAAATTTATGTTATGTTTTGTTAAAATTATGTTTTATGCTTTGTTTCTCCCACTCTTTTTCCCACACACATACAGTACAGACACAAACTCAGAGACTGAAACATATACATGCTCAGAAACTTATTTTCAGCGTTACCCTGTGACTTTATCAATAAAATAGATTTGCTTATTAAAAGCTACATTACATTTCACTATATCGACTTTGTAACATGGATGTTGAGCAGAGCAGAGACGCTGCTGCCGAACACTGTTAAGAGTCTGCAAATCAATGGCTCAATACTTTGTTACTAACTCTAAAATGACAATTTGAATTTAACAATGGAGACTTGCGATGAGATGCTTAAGAAATTAGTCACACACAAGAGCGTTTTAAGGACAAAAACCTGAAAAATGTCTTGAGGTGTGGTAACCCTAGTATAAGCTAAATAATTGATTATTAGAAAAATAGTGCACACCTGAGGTGTAACAGCCATGTCAGGTGTGCATTATATTTCTAATAATTCAGTGGCCCGGAGATTACGGTTCAGTTCTCAATTCTAACTATTAACTATGACTTTTGCCTCAATAAACTCCTAATTACTGGTTGTTAATAGTTAGTAAGGTAGTTGTTAAGTTTAGGGATTTGGAAGGATTAAGGCATGTAGAATACTGTTATGCAGAATATGTGCTTTATAAGTACTAATAAACAGACAATATTCTAGTAATATGCATGCTAATAAGCAACTAGTTAATAGTGAGGATTGGACCCTAAACTAAAGTGTTATATATTTTTATATAATGAATGTGTTTTTTTAAATGTACTGTATCAAATCTTAAAAGTATAAGTGCACATTCAGTACAATTAAGTGTTCTTCTTTTTCACAAGGGTGCAGTGAAAACATACAGTGACTGACGAGCTCTAAAAAAACTTAAATGTATTAGAAAAGTAGACCATATGTATTAAAAGTGGTGTGTCAGTTTTGACATCAGTGATAAACACCACTGGTTCTCATTGGTTCCCTCAAACAGTAATAACACACTAATTTGAATATGCAGAAATGCAATTGTTATTTTACAGCTGCCCAGCCAACATTGTATGGTGGGGCCAATGTAGGCACCATATGAGCTTGAGGTATGGGCCCTACATTAGGTTCATCCATGTGTTCATAGGGCTGACGTGGAACCCATGGACAAACCCATTTAGGTCTCATACCCATTTAGGTCTCATACCTACTTGAGGCCAATTCAATTCAGGCCAACATGGGACCCTTGGACAAACATACTGGGCCTAAAATGTTGGCTGGGTCAGAGCTTTATTTATGTAACAAAGCTTTATAAGAAACCATCACCAAGTCTCTGTGATATTCTGCTCTCTGGATATGAATAGGTTAAGTTTAGTATTGTATTATGAATAAGTTAACACAAATGATGCTGACTGTCATTACGACCATGGTCACTTGTATTTTGGTGTTTAGCAGCTTTAACTCTTGTCTTTTCACATTCTGTTAGAAATTCTGAAAGTCTTTTTATGGCCACAAAGTCCCTGTTATAAGCTGATTGCTTTGGAAAATGGGTGTGTGTAAGAGTCTCTATCCGAACTCCACCCACTGTGTTGTAGGTGTGTTCACCCATGAAAGGGCAGGGCTGAGAGAGGCACCGCCCCCTTCTAGACATGTTGACAGAGTCTGTGACAGACTCCTCCCTCTCACTGAGTTTTTTGTCTCTCTCTCAGTTATGTGGATGTATTGTTTTCAGCGCTCCTCTACCAGGGCCATTTCATTCATCAGTGAGGGGGGGAATGCGTGTGGTCGCATTTGTTTTGGAGTCGATCAGGGGCCCGGGGAGGTGGGCCACATCAGCATGGGCCTGCCCCTGATTCACAGCAACGTCACCCCATCTCGTGTGATGCATTGCTCGGGCTTCACTGAAGGATAACTTTAGCGTGATGCTTATTGTCTGTTGTCTGTAAGGGTCTGGCATGCGTCTGATCTTTGCAATGCAATAGACGGCCATGCATTCCACTCACCACGTCACCAGCAAGAAGGTGGGTGACAAGAGGAGAAGAGAAAAGAGTCAAATTTGCTCCAAGTGGCTCCTCCAAAGAATACACATTCCAGGAGAGCAATGCCTTTATGCCGCTGCCGAGGAATCTGTATCATTCTAAAGAGCAGCGAGAGCATTCCCAGGGGTTATTTTCTTTGAGTTTAATCGAATTTGACAGACCATTTAACATGCAACCGTCAAAGTTTCTAAACCGAGTCAGATGCCATCAGGGTCCAAACTTAAAGGTTTTTGGCACACCTGCCAATAGCAAGTGAATTGAGAACATACGTAAACCATAAATATTATGGCATACCAGCCATGAAAGAATCTTTATGACAATGGAATATTTAGCTGTTTTATTCTATGTCTATTTGTAACAAGGGCATTGTCTCTTGAGACACTTGAGACAAAATATGAAGATACCTCTTGTGAAAAAGAAGTGCGCTTGATTGTATTGAATGTGCACTTGTAGTGTACTTTAAATCTCAAAAGTATATTTTTAGAAAACTGGACTTGAAAATAATATAATATTAATAATATAAAATTAAAGGCCAATTAAGTACTCTTAAAGAGTCACTTTCACGACTGTTTCTGAACACACTTACAAACACTTTTAAAAAGTACACTTTGTACTAATAAAGTTGTACTTTAAAGCACATATTAAATCATTATGTTTTAATAAACTTTTGTCGTGCTTTAAAGAAGTACACTTTTGATTTTGATGTGTTGACTAACATACTAAAGCACATGTAAAGTTCACACTGTAGTGTGTTTTTCAGTATTACAGTTAAAGTAAATAAAATTGCCGTTTCATCATTACATTGTGAAATTTCAGGTGTTTAAATACATGACATACAAGTTTTAATAGAAATTACATTGAATTTTACTTTACCATGAATGCTTGTCCGTACATGCAGCAGTACACTTTAACCATATTTCAGACAATAGAAGTTAATATTCAATTACGGTAAAGTTTAGGGTCCAATTCTCACTATTAACTAGCTGCTTATTAGCATCCATATTACTAGGATATTGGCTGTTTATTAGTACTTATAAAGCACTTATTAATGTCTTATTCTGCATGACCATATTCTACATCCCTTAATCCTTCCCAATACCTAAGCTTAACAACTACCTTAATAACTATTAACCAAGAGTTTTTTGAGGGAAAAGTCATAGTTAATAGTTGGACTGCAATTACATATGAAGATTTGTGTAACGCATTTAGCAACCCAGGGAAGGAGGTGGGAACCAGTGAACGTTCAAATACTTTAATAATCACAAAATAAATAAACACAAAACAAAAGTAAAGCAGCAGCCCCTCACGGACGACTGCTGCATAAAAACATAATAAAATGACAACATAAATAGACCAGGCATGGTGCTCTCTTGTCCTTCACTGTCGTTGTCTTTGCTCCCTTTATGCTTCTGGAGCTCCTCTGTGAGAGATAAGAGGCCGGTGTAGTTCTCACGGCTCTCTGCCCTGCCCTACAATACATTTTCATTGCATTGTAAATAACATAATTGTCCAAAAACATTACATTCATTTTGCTCTTAAGTATATTGTTTTAAAGTGTATTATTTCCATAATAAGATTTCTTTTTAAAAGTAGGCTATGCTAAAGTGTACTTATTTTTCCAAAAAACATCATGATTTTGCTTGTAAAATTGTTTCATTTTGTTTAGTTAATATTTAAAGGTGCCCTAGAATCAAAAATTGAATTTACCTCGGCATTGTTGAATAACAAGAGTTCAGTACATGGAAATGACATACAGTGAGTTTCAAACTCCATTGCTTCCTCCTTCTTAGGCGAATCTCAACATAACACCGACTGTTACATAACAGTTGGGATCATTAATATGTACGCCCCCAAATTTGCATATGCCAGTCCATTTTCAAGGCATTACACAAGGGCAGCCAGTATTAACGTCTGGATCTGTGCATAGCTGAATCATCAGACTAGGTAAGCAAGCAAGAACAAAAGCGAAAAATGGCAGATGGAGCAATAATAACTGACATGATCCATGATTACATGATATTTTTAGTGATATTTGTAAATTGTCTTTCTAAATGTTTCGTTAGCATGTTGCTTATGTACTGTTAAATGTGGTTAAAGTTACCATCGTTTATTACTGTATTTGTGGAGACAAGAGCCGTCGCTATTTTCATTTTTAAACACTTGCAGTCTGTATAATGCATAAACTCATCTTCATTCTTTATAAATCTCTCCAACAGATTGTAATGTTAGCTTTAGCCATGGAGCACAGCCTCAAACTCATTCAGAATCAAATGTAAACATCCAAATAAATACTATACTCACACGATCTGATCCATGCATGCAGTATGCATGACGAACATCTTGCAAAGATCCATTTGAGGGTTATATTAGCTGTGTGAACTTTGTTTATGCACTGTATATAGAGTCGAGAGCTCGGGGGCAGGGAGCGTGAGATTTTAAGGGGCCACACGCTGAATCGGTGCATAGTTAATGATGCCCCAAAATAGGCAGTTACATTTTTTTTTTTTTTTTATCTATGGGGTATTTTGAGCTGAAACTTCACAGACACATTCAGGGGACACCTTAGACTTATATTACATCTTGTGAAAGAACGTTCTAGGGCACCTTTAACATATGTGTTGCCACATGATGTTCTCACTGTTGTTCTTTTTTTTTTATTTTTATTTTTTTATTAATCTCAGTGTGTGTTAAGTGTGAAATGCTTAACCTTTTCTGTGTAAAGTTTCCAGTTTTACAACTTTGTTGCCATGAAAGCATAAACCGACTATAAAAATCATTATTATAACAAAGAAAATTATTATCGAGCTAAAGTTGGTTTTTGATTGAATCACTTCCATTGTAAAAATTGTTAATTATTACTTTAGGGGCCGCTTAAATGACACCTTTCCTACTGAAAACCGAATACCTTTAATGCATTCTTGCCATTCATTTACGTGTTTAGTCTATAGGTTTGCATGTTTGAGTGTGTATGTGTGCAGAAGCTTGGTCTTTTTTTTTAAAAAGTGATATTTGCCAAATTACTTGTCTGGTCCGCATATTACAGAAAAATTAGTTGTGTCCGCGGATCTATGCGAACTGGAATAATTTTGATAACATTTTATCTATACATAGGGAAAGGAAATTTCAGGTAATTTCATGCACTACATGAAAATATCCAGAGACTGAGCAGCAGAACGTGTAGTTGTTCTGGAGATGTAATCTGTCTCCGACTCATTGTGAGTGTGATTAAGCAGGTGTTGAGAGTGAAACAGGTAAAGCTGCATAGCTGTGCAATGGAGGTTTTGCCGATGCCTGAACAGATTATCCTTCAGGCACAAAGACACCTGAGCGAAACCCAACCAAAATCCTCCAGATAATCCTACACATCAATACACCATTGGAACAGTGCTTGGTGTCAGTGTATTGCTGGTGTCAAGCATGTCTCGGTCTGTGTCTGTAGCGGCTTAGTGTCTTATTGCATTTTTGGCTCATGTGCCGTCTCATAACCGCAGCTCTGACAGCCCTGTCCACCATTATTGCTCATTTGATTGTAATTAACTCCATAACTAGGGATATAACTGAAGATCTATGGCAGCACTCGTTGATGTTTTATAAATGAGGCAACATTTGGGATTGTGGGAGTCAGTATTTCCTACAAGATTTTGTTTTTGGCCCCTTTCATTTTTATTATTATTATTATTATTATTATTATTATTTTAATTTGGTTTCAAATTGGGCACATATTTCAGATTTTACAAATTTTAACATTGCCTTCATAAAGGTACAATAAAACAGTAGTGGCTCTTAATAAGAAACTCATTACATGTCAGACATACAGTATAATAACCTGCAGTTCAGTGACCAGGTTAGTAATCCAATCTAGTTTAGAATCATTTGCCAATTTGTGATGAATTCATGAAAATTCATTGTGATGAATTTGTGACCAATTCATGAAAAAGAATTGCACAAATCATGCAACTCATTTGCAGACTAGAAAGCTTGTTGTGCTGCCAGTTTGTTCTTGCATGCATTCAGCTAATAATGATATAGAACGTTATGTTGATTATTATGGTGTTATTTATGTTAATTTATTTAATTTATGTTATTTTTGTCACACACAGTCTCTGTTATTACATACACAAGTTCTTACACACACAAACACATTTGTGGATGGGACGGATGGGACGTGTCCCCGCCACTATTTGACAGGGTCGATATTGTCCCCACCACTTTTTGTAACATCTCGTGGGCATGGACATATCTAATACAAAAGAAACATCTCTAGTTGATTACCAATTAATTTTTTTGTGTTAAATAATAGGCGATCTGGGATGTGTTGTTTTTGAAATCATGTTGAATGCTCGTTGCCGCTGTTACCAGCAACAGTGTTCTCTCTTGGTGCTCATGCACACTGCGCACTCTTCACATGGACGAGTGCTACAATCTATCGCTTAACGCTGTTGCAGAGACTCTCTATTCATTCTGGGGAAATCACAAAACAAAATGCACATAAACGTGTCCCTGCTCTTGATATACAGTCACTGATGAACATCTTTGGATTTAATGAGAGAAAAATAAAATAAATTGTATGAGGGTGGATTAGACCCCAGAACCTCTGGCACGCTTGACAAAAATTCAACCACTAGTCCATTAGGACAACCTAGTACTACTAAATGCGGATCCATGAATTTATTGACTAATGTAAATACTCTCGAGACTAACAATATATTGTGTCATGTTAGATGTAAGGATTAAACTATCATATTAAACATGAGGTTTATGAAACTATCATATGAAACAAATTTTGTGTATTTATTATTGTAATAATACAATTACAATACACCCCCCACCACCACACACATTCCTGTCCCACCCACTTTTTAAAACAAAGTACAAACACACACACACGCATACATATATACATAAACACACACTCCTGGGCAAAAAAACACTAAGCTTTTATATGTGTTAACCATAGACTGCAAAGTTTAAGCAATTGCTCCTGCCCAAATTGCAAAGACAACCAAGAAGTGTCTTGAGAACAAGTCCATCAGGCTCATCTTTTGCCCTGTTCAGATTCCTAATTTGAAACCTATAGTGAATATTTGGTCTCACATTAAACTCAAACGAACTGGGAGACATTTTTCAACTACTCATGAACTGTTTGAAGCCATTAACACTGAGTAGAACAACACTGGCTCTTCCTGTAAAAAGCCGCTACGTTACTTTATCTACAGTATTTGCACAATTCTTGCTAATTTCCTGACCAGTGATTTGTGTGTAAAATGGTTAAGATAAATAAAAGTCCACTGAATGTTTTCTCCTAAAGGTTTTTTTGCTTGGCCCATTTATTTATTTTTTTGCCCCAGAGTGTGTGTATAGTAGTGGCCAAAAGTGATGTCTGTCCTAGGAAAATTGACAACTTCACCCTTTATTCAAATATTATTAAAAATGGCAAAACTATTTTGTAAGCATATTGCATAGTTGTGCTTAGAGTCAATTGTTTTATTTGTTATAATGCAATTAAACATACCAAATTGTTTGAGATAAGTTTTGGCCAGGTTGTCATACAAAGAATTTTGTACAGAAATTATTTATTTATTTTTTGTGTGTGTTTTTGCCAAATAATTTTGTCAGATAAATACCTTAACAAAGTTTAGTGTTTTTTTTTTCTTCCCTCATATTTAAAATGTTTAAAAAATATAAAATATTATGTAAGTTTTTGTACTTTGTACAGTTTACAGTACCACATCAATATAAATATACACTATATTATTGAATTTAGGTGTTCCAATCACTTCCATGGCCACAGGTATATAAAATCAAGCACCTAGGAATGCAGACTGCTTCTACAAACATTTGTGAAAGAATGGGTCGCTCTCAGGAGCTCAGTGAATTCAAGCGTGAATAAGTCCATTCGTGAAATTTCCACACTACAAAATATTCCACGGTCAACTGTTAGTGGTATCATAACCAAGTGGAAGCAATTGGGAACAACAGCAACTCAGCCACAAAGTGGTAGGCCACGTAAAATCACAGAGCGGGGTCAGCGCATGCTGAGGCACACAAACAATGCACAGAAGTCACCAACTTTCTGCAGAGTCAATAGCTACAGACCTCCAAACTTTGTGTGGAATTCAGATTAGCTCAAGAACAGTGCGTAGAGAGCTCACCAAGTGCAATGCAAAGCATCGGATGCAGTGGTGTAAAGCACACTGCCACTGGACTCTAGAGCAGTGGAGACGAATGTTCTCTGGTGTGACAAATCATGCTTCTCTGTCTGGCAGTCTGAAGGACAAGTCTGGGTTTGCGGGTTGCCAGGAGAACAGTACTTGTCTGACTGCATTGTGCCAAGTGTAAAGTTTGGTGGAGGGGGGATTATGGTGTGGAGTTGTTTTTCAGGGGTTGGGCTTGGCCCCTTAGTTCTAGTGAAAAAAACTCTTAATGCTTCAGTATAACAAGACATTTTGGACAATTTCATGCTCCCAACTTTGTGGGAACAGTTTGGGGATGGATTTATGGAGATATATATATATATAAATCCATCCCCAAACTGTTCCCACAAAGTTGGGAGCATGAAATTGTTGAAATGTATATATTATATAGTACCATTCAAAAGTTTGGGGTAAGTGATTTTTTATTTTTTTTTTTCACCAAGGATGCATTAAGTTGATCAAATCCCTAAAGACATTTATAATCTTACCAAAAACAAAATGGTTATTAAAAATACCTTAGCAACCACCCTGAGTACCCTAGCATTTGTCTGAGAGACTTCAAACCTTCAATCTTTGAGCTTTTAGCACTGATTCAAACATAAAACTTCTTCACATTTAAATGCTTTCAACTTCAAGCTTTTAAAACTGCATCAAACCTAAAACCTTCAAGCTCTTTCTTCTCTCTCTCTCTCTCTCTCTCTAAGCTATTTCACACTTTAAGCTTTTACAATTACTTTAAACTTTCAGGCTAGGCTTTCTCAAGCCAAAATCAAAGTTTGTTCACAAAATTACTCATCTACATTAAATTGTAATAATACTTCACAATATTACTGTTTTTATTGTATTTTTGATCACATAAATGCTTATTGAGCAGAAGAGATGTCTTTCAAAAACATTTTCAATGATAGTATATTTTATATATAGGTAAATGATGCATTAGTATGTTTTCCAAAGAAAAAACAAGTTTAGTCTTTTTATTCTGTAATCAAAATGTTCAAACCTATCCAGTACACTTACAGAAATACAATTAGCTGCTAACAGCATTTTACATTGAACAAAGATCATGTCCTTGAGAATGAGAGTAACTTTGTTAAATGCCTAATGTAACTAATTTGTTAATGATGTGTAGTAACTTTTTTTTAAAGAAGAACAGAAAATAATAGAAATGGAAAAAGATCATTGTGTTTTTCAGCAGTCGAGCCAAATGCATGAATTGAGAGACAGAATCGAATGGAAAGGACAGTGGTGGGGGTCTGTGTGTGTAGAGCCAGGGTTCATTCCCATGTCTCCTGTAGGATTATTCACAATGAGCGCTTTGTCCAGCAGACATTAGGCTAATATGTGTCCAGTCTTTATATTTGTACTTACTCTGAGACAAGAGAAAGACGCCTGTGTGCCGTCATGAGCTGACAGGGGTTTGTGTCAAACGCTCTTTTGTTTTGTTTTTTGCGTCATCATTGAATGTGCCACAGTTGACTGAC
Source organism: Chanodichthys erythropterus (assembly GCF_024489055.1). NCBI lineage: Eukaryota > Metazoa > Chordata > Actinopteri > Cypriniformes > Xenocyprididae > Chanodichthys > Chanodichthys erythropterus. Next base: position 1,267,560 of record NC_090230.1, read on the forward strand.
GGCACACAGGCCCGTGGTTACTGTCGGCTGGCATATGGACACAGTTATCAGACACTGGTGAGTCCTGCTCTGGGTCTCCAGAGAATTAGGGCCACACAAGAAAAAAAAAAAAAAAAAACTGCCATTGTGATATGAAAAGATACAGGAGTTTTCACTAGATGACTTGAATAGCTATATTAGGAAAGTATATATAATCATTCAAGAATGAATGGGGTGAATTTTTTTTGGAAGTGCATCTGCATAAAAAAATCTAAAATATTTTGAGTGCAAAATCCTTGTAGGGCTGAACTTGAACTACAGGACTGAATATGTTCAGTATTTATACTTGGGTTTGCTTTTTCCAAGATCCAACTCAAACCTCTTTCAGTAATCTCAGAATTCAGTTGTGAGATTATTACAGTATCTTAAAATACTGTAAAATAAAGAGAAATAAAGTCGCAATTTTGAGAGTTAAATTCTCATTTCATTTTTTTTTCTCTCACAATTGTGAAATTATAAATTATCTCAAAATTCTGGGAAGTAAAGTTGCAATTTTGAGATATAAACTTGCATTTACATTTTTTTTTCTCACAATTTTGAGTTTATACATTATCTCACAATTCTAAATTTATAACTTGTAATTTTTAGTTTATATCTCAATTCTGAGAAAAAAGATGTCAGAATTGCGAGATAAACTCGCAGGTAAGCAGGTTTTTTTTTTGGTTTTTTTATTCAGTGGCAAAACAGGCTTCCATATCATTCCCACTGTTTTAGACCAATTCAATGACTTTATATGATAGCATGACTTATTATGATTTTATTTATTATTATTAAATTAAAATATTAAACAAAATAAGAAATATATTGTAATACTATTGTACTGTAAAATAAAATATAGAGTAATTAAAAATAATTGTATTTTGCTGTAAAATTACAATACTATTATTTACTGAGCCTGAAATGCACATGACATGCAGACAAAAAAAAATAAAAATCTTATATTTTTCAAAAGCACTGTTTGAAAGTTAGTTAGGCCGACACCAACAACAAACGTGTAACTAATTAGCATTAGGGGGCGTATAATTGTCGAGGAGACAGAACGAGCAAGAGGGAAATTTGAAAAATCTGCAGAAAGAGAGATGAGACAATACAAAAGAATATCACTGGAATGAAGGTTTATGACTGGGTAAGTGATTTAGGACCCACGTTAATATTAGAAAAGCTTTCCAGCGCTGGACAGAGCTAAGCAGGAAGGCCTGAAAACATTATGCGAAGGCTGCTTTTATTCTGCTTCACACGTGAGTAACATTGGCTTTGTGTGTCATGATTGTCTGGAGCTGCTGTGCGCTTGGCAACTAACAACGAACACTTGTTTGTATTTACTCTTGTGTACTGTATGTTAATTTTTTTGTGCTTCCTTGTTCATCATCAGCGCTTTATTTTTTGTTATTTTGTTGCGCATCAGCTGTGATAAACATACATCCACTCTCACATTACGTGTGTAGCGGTGGCCAGATAGTGAGACTTGTGCAGGTAAACCACTGCACACTGATGAATGCTAGAGAATGCGGTGTTTAGCGTCATTGTTAGTGCACTTGCCTCACCTGCCAGCAGTGATAGGGCCAGGGTTCGAAACCGACTCAGAGCAGGGTGGTTAGGATTGGAGGATGAGTTTTGGAGGTGGTGCAATGAAGAGAGGGGTGGGTTTGTTTGGGTTGATTTTAAATATCAACAATGTCCAACAGCGTTTTTTGAAAAACAACTTACCCCACCTTTAAGAATTTGCTTTCTTGTTTTACTAAACCATAGCTGCGATTTACAAGTTCGTTCATTCGTTTTAGTTAAATCATGGCCACAATTTAAGAATTCTTTCCCAGAACTTATTAAACTTAGTTCAATGTGACCATGATTTACTAAAACTACTTTGTTCCCTATTTTTGATTTAACTAAAACAAGGGAACAAATTAGTAAAACATGCTGACAAATTAGTAAGTTGCATCAATTTTTGTATTTTGACGGGTTGCCAGCAAATAAAATTATGCGCTGTGGGTTTCAGAATGCAGCGTGGCACTGTTTGTTTTTACACACATGCAGTCTGAAACTGGTCCGGTAGCACATATATTTAATATTTAATTCAATCGCAGCCTGTGTGATTTGACTGTCACATTAAGCCATATCGAGAATACGATATTATCTTGATATATTGTGCAGCCCTACAGAGAATTAAAGCTTTTGGTGCGTTTGATGGGGGAAAATTAGTTTCCTATTTTTATGCAGCAAAATAATGCACAACGGTTTGTGCTCATTTCAGAAAGCTGTCAAAGAGCCTAGCGCGGCTGTTGATTTCACTTTCAGCCCTCTCATCTCTCTGGCTGGCATTCCCTCAGGCCTGTGGTGCCGGCCTCTCCCAGCTCCGGGGTCAAAAACAGACATCAGACATTGTGCTCTTTATCTTGGAGGGAAAAGGATACATGGGGCACCAGCGCTGGACTGTTTTCCACAGCGCAGGGCTTTCCAGCTGAACTCAAAGTCCTGGCAGCCACATGGAAAAGGGCTGTTATCCTGCTTTTGGCCCAGTGTCGGCCCACTGCTGGTGATATATTGAGCACGCTAGCTGTAGAGCGCCTCACACTTTAACTGACTCTGTTTTAACCTTTCCAGCTGCTGGGAATATTTTGATAGGTGGCGTTCCGACCTGCTCAGTGTTATTTTAGTATCAATGAAATGCTGTTATAGTTTTTGGTAATATTTTGAATTTGATTTTATTTTTGTATTTTTTGTTTTCACTTTAATTTTAGTTAAAATTTTAGTAATTTTGTTCTGTTTTTGTTACATTTTGTTTATTAGTTTTAGTTTACTTAGTTTTTGTTATCTTAGTACTTCAAGTTAAACTAAATGAAAATGAGAAATTTTGCCTTGGTAACTAGCCAAAATAAAACACATTTTTATATAATAAAATAAAATGTTATTTCCGTTAATGTTCAATTTATTTCAAATAATGAAATAATGAAATAATTTTTTTGTGTGGTTGTGGTTTTAGTTAGCAACAATAACCCTGGTCCTACTGTATGAATCCAGAACAAAACGCTAATGCTTTTCAATTATTTGGTTCATTCAACAATTGCAACCAAATTAACAAAAATAGCATCAGCATTCTTCTTTCTCACTTCAGATAAACTCAGTTTCAACTCAGTTTCAAGTCTATTTTTTTTAGGTACTTTTGGTTACATTTAGAATTGCATGTATCCTTCATGGGCAAGGCAATCCCATAATGCATTACGAACTAAAACCAAAGAAGGATTAATTTGGGTTAGAATGATTTGGCCACCTATGGCCACTCTGAATAAATGTAGACATTTTTTTTCATTTACCAGTGACTCACATGCTCTTTTGTCAGTGGTGTTACACCTACAACCAGTTACACCACCTGCTAATTTCATGATAAAGCTTGTTGTCAACATGGAGGAAGGAATTAAAAAAACAAAAAGCACTGATTTTAATAACACTAAATTCTATATAAATTCAAATAACATATCTGAGGAAGAACTTTGGTATTTTCCTTTTTTGTGTGTGTTTTGTTTCTAATATTGTGAGATTAAAATTTTGTGAGACTTTTATTAAAAATTGTATTATTGAAATATTTATTTTATATATTTTTAATATGTTTATAAATATTTTTTAAACTCCTGGTGCTCTTCTGTCATTTTTTTTTTAACTTCATCGGAATGGTACGGAACTTGGTAAAGGTTTTGGCACTTGCTATGTGACACACACAAAAAAAATCATGGACACGGGGCGTCAATTGGGTATAGTAAGGTATGGCAGCTGCCATAGCTTGGCTTCCAAGTCAGGTCAATGCAAAGTAATATATTTTTTACTACGTGTAACATATAATTTGTATTTGTTTAAAAAAAGACAAAAGCAATTAAATTAAAGCAAACTGGTTGTTAAAAGATGAACATCTTTAAAAAATGAACAAAACATTTTTTTCATCATATTAAAAATAATAAGACTTTTGAGCTTTGATGTGAAGAAAAAAGTATTTGAAAAGTCCTTCATTCTTACAATTCTATAACTGTCTAATTTGATGGGTTATGATCAAAGCTGTGCACTTCATCTTTAGATGCACTACACACACTTGTCGGTGCTGTTGTCAACAGCATTTTGGTCATTTTTCTCTCCGCTATACCGCTTTGCATGGATTTCAATTTCATGCATACCTTGGCTTTTGTTGAATTGATGCCACTGACTCAGGGTCTAAAATGACAGCACTGGAAAAGAATGGGAAAATTTCATCTAGTGGAAGCACAAAATCTTACTGAAAGCTCATTTTTTGAGATATAGATCTCAAATTTGGAGCACAGCTTTTTTTTTAGCTTTGATTTTCTTGCAGTTGTAGAGTAAAACATTTTTTGTGCAATATTGCATATTACAGTAACTCTCAACTTTCAAGTTCACTTCAGCAATTATACTTTTTTCACTTCAGCAATAATCTGCCAAGTGTCATCTTTAAAAAGAGACCAAACTGAAGTCTGTGCTCAAAAAGTGAATAAAAGGATTATAACTACTGCAAATTTGTTATATAAAATACAAAATATTAAATTAAACATTATTGAACTAAAATATAGTTCATTCATTTCATTGAAATAAAAATAAATTTCAACCGCCATGCGAGGAGCATCGTACATTAACATGAACTAACAATTTTTGTTTTGTATTTAATAAAAATCTTCATGTTCATGTTAGTTCACAGTACATTAACTAATGTTAACAGATACAATTTTTGATCGTAAAAATGTATTAGTAAATGTTGAGATTAACATTAAGATTAATAAATGCTTTATATTGTTAGTTTTTAATTTGTTAACAATTAACTAATGTTAACAAATGAAACTTTATTGTACAGTGATACCGTTTTTGCATAGGAAATGTGTTTATGTCCATTTCTCTGAAAGTGAATGCCAGCATCTGCACTGGATTTGCATACAGTGACCCCTGTACCCATCAAGAGCACAGTTATAAAGTGACACACTTAAACAAGTTATGACAAGTTATACTTCACCATAGCATCATTACCAATGTTTAACTAAATGTTTTGGTACTTCAGTCCAGTAATGAGACTCACACACATTAGAAACTGACTAAAGTGAATGAAGTTAACTATTAACTGCGTGAAAGGATGTTGGCTGCAGGTTTGAGGGTGTTTATATGTTAATGTGTGATGTGGGAATGGGTGACAGGTGACGGGTTGTTGTCAGGGTGATGCTGAGCCAGAATTTAACTCAGCATTCCAACAACCCACACACACTCAAGGAAACTGTCTTTGTGTAGCTAATCAATGTAGTGATCTGTAAAGGGTTAGTGAGAACTGCTGAGTTTACTATACATTTCAGACATTCACAGTGGTTTATGGGTGAATCTCACAAAGAACATTATTAAGAGATTTCTTTTCTCTTTTTTTTTTCTTTTTTTAAAAATGTTTGAACTGCAGTGTATATATACTGTATAAGTAGGGTAAATTATGACAAGAACATATTCTTTTAGGACTTTATAAACATTTATAGTTCAGTTTGAAAGCACCAAATGAGCAAATCCTACTGATTTAAAACAAACCGTAACTCTCTCTCACACACACAACACACACACATACATATTCTCTCTCACACAGCTGGGCTGCGTGAGTACTTTGATGGCCAGTGATATTCATGAGTTTTGTGGGTTCATGAGAGGCTCAATAGCTCTCCGCTTTAAGAGATCGGATCAGTACATTCTTTTCCGCAGCACAATTTGCTTCTTGTTAGGCTTCAGTCTGGGCAGAGTCGCACTGGAGTTGTTTAACATACTGGGCTGCCGTCCAGAACTGCCGCATTATAAAGTCCTAATGAGATCATCCCAAATCATGCAGAGTCTCAACACCAGCATGAATCTGGGGATCTGGACTCGGGACAAACTTTTGTGTCAATAATCAAAATACTGAAATGTATCAGTAATGTATTTAATGCTTTTAAACAGGCATTTAACTCTTGTTGTGTAGCTGAACAATGACAAACCTCTTAATTGTGCTAAGGGTCAAGCAACTCCCAAACTTCCCATAAGGCTTTGCTTTGTCTCTGACGGGAAAGGCAGTAGTCATGACTCACTGGCTTACTGTCAAGATCTCTGTATTCAGACGCTCGGCTTGAGCTGTAGTTCCTGCACAACCACAACCTGTCCACTCAGTGTATGCAGAGATCACACTATTGTTTTCTGTATGTTAACTTGGTACTTTGACTTTCTGTTTCTGGAGCAGTATGGCTAGTAAACAGTTGAGTGACTGAACAGACCCAGTAAATCCCTGCCAGGTCTAAAGTTAGCCCACCCAATGGCAGCTGCTTGGCCGTTCACTCCCACACTTACAGGCCAGTTGTCCAAACCAGTAACACGACGAGCCGCCCAAAGTCCTTCACAACAGCTGAGGTAGATCTGATGCGGGACTGCTTCAGTTTTCCACTTGCTGAATAAGTATTTTTGGAGTCTGTTTCCACGCAAACACGGCAATAATGTATCATTGACTATCTCTTGCCTTTCGACCCAGTGGTCATGTTAGCGCTTGAGACTTTGTGATGTTGAGTCCTATTTTTGAGAAACAAAAAAGTGTTTCAAATAGTTTATTGTGAGTTTTCAGTGTTAGAGTTGTAACTAACTAAATCTATTGATGCTGCTAACATAAATTTGTCATTTCTGTTTCGCTAGCATCACTTAATGGAATTGCAAAAACAGTGACTGTTTTTAAGCAGGTTTGTTTTAAGCATGCATCGTTCCACCCTAAACTCATGCCACTGACTGAGGTGGGATGATTGTGATGTTCAAACCACAGTCACAAAAAAGCTGAGACAGAAGAACAGTTAAAAAGTTAAAACTATAATTTATAAATAATAAAACTAATACCAAGGTTATTTCTGTAAACAAACACTGAAACGAAGACGAAAACGATTGATCAAAATCAAACTGAAATAAAATACAAATTTCAAAATAAATGTATAAAACTCAAACGAATCTAATGAGTTACTGAAAAACAAACTGAAATAAATAATTAATTAATTAAATAATTGTCTTCCTAATCATTTAGCTGCCAGCTTATGGCAGATAAAAAAATGAAAAAAATATTAGTTTCACTAAAATAAACAGTGAAACATTATTCTTGAGTGCCAGGTACAGTATGATTTATATGCGCTTGTTCACCGGTATGAAGTGAGCAAGACACGACTTGATTATGGTTAAATAAAATAAAACATACATCTAATATAACCAAATTACATTATCATTCAGTCCAGCACTTTCAAATATGACAATTTATAAGAATATTAAATGTATATTAGCCTAAATAAATACACATGGATGGATGTATTATATACACAGGTATATTTATGAAATATATATTTATTTACAGAAGTATGATATCACACCTTAAACTTCCATAATGAACTTCAACCGATATTGTGTGCTCAGGGAGATAGGAGTAATGAACACTGAATAAGGACCCTCAATTGGAGCACAGCTTGTGTTTTTAAGGAGTACAAACTGCTTCATTTTGACATATTTTTGCATACTTTTCTATTCCCCATAATCAATCTCAGGATTGTTGCTACGTTTGCATCACTAAGTTTACATTAAAATGTCTAGCTTTGATCTGCACTCTGCTGAACTGTACTAAATTAAAACTGAAATTGAATTATAAAAACTAAATAGAAATGTGTTCACAAAATAAAAACTAAACTAAAACTAACAAACTCAATGAAACTATTTAAAACGAAACTGAATTTATAGCAAATTTAAAAACGGTATTGAAAAAAAAAAAAATGCAAAGCTATAATAAACTTGGCTAAAATCCTCACAGTTTTTTGGCAAATAAAATACTAATCAGTTTGTAAACAAGTAATATCTGTTATTATTTATAAAGATATTGTTCCTTTCAATATTACTGTGATATTTCCCCCCTCACTCCCCGCAAATATACATATACATATATATATATGTATGTATGTATATAATCTGGAAAACTTGATTCTGATTGGCCAATCACCAGGCCAGTTGTGAATATTTGTAATACATTATTTTAACAGTGTCTTTGTTACACATTACATTATTTATTATAGCAATACAGTACATACAAACAAACAGTACATTATGCATAATTACATGCAACTAACCATAAACCCTAATCCTACCCTAACCTTGTGTAGTTAATTAATATTACTCTGTATTTAAATGTATAATTACACTGTAACAAAGGCACCTTAAAGAGGAACTATTATGCCTCTTTTAAAAGATGTAATATAAGTCTCAGGTGTCCCCAGAATATGTCTGTGAAGTTTCAGCTCAAAATACCCCACAAATCATTTACTATACCATGTAGGAAATGCCCATTTTTGAGTGGGAGGAAAAACGGGTGGAAGCTGCTATTCCCCATCCTGCTTTACAGAAGAGGGCAGAACCTCTACAGCTCGTGCCTCAGATACTACCAAAAACTAAAACATCTGTATCAATCTTGAATAACTAAGCTTTATTAAGAATACATTTCTCACTTGAATGCTGCTGTTAAATGCTCTGGCAAGGAGATAAACATGGCGAACTTCATACAGTTCATTCATGGCGGGGTCTATGCTAATAGGGCAAAGTCCATCAGCAGTCGTGGGCAGGGCCTAAGCAATGTGATGTCACATTGCAAGAATCTGCAAATGGCTTGTTCTGAGACACTGATTATGATTTATGGGGATTCATGTATGGATTTTTACCATTTATAGAGTGGTTGTGTACACGCACTGCCGACACATTTATGTTCAAACATTATATAAAAGTGAATTTTGCATAATACGTCCCCTTTACAGTAGTGTAACCAATTTTTTTTTTTTTTTTTTGCCTAAGTGGAAGCTTTAAGGTAATATACAATCAAGATTATTTTAAAAATTAACCAGAATAATATTTCATGTCAATGTAGCATGTAACAAGCATGTGTAATAGTTAACTACTGCTTAGATTCCAAAAAAGTTAATATCATCTGATAGTTTAAAATATATTGCCCCTCTTAAATAACTTTACATTAGTTTTTACAGTATATAATAATCAACTTTGTATTAACTTGTAGCTAATTTAAGCGTAGCTGCTTGACGTCACACTGTCTTCACTGCTGACCAGGCCTGCAAACACAAGCCACGACTTGCCCCGTTTCCACAGAAGATGTCAGAGCTCAGCTTTATTCCTTGTGCTGGCGGCAGTAATCTGGATGACTATAATTAGTAGCGCATTCCATTTCCTGCATGCCCCTCCCTCACATTTTCACATTCAATTGAATACTTCTGATTCCACAATATCCAGCTGGTGTTCTTCAACAATCCCCACCATCTAAATCTGACCTCTGGCGATCCGTCTTATGGACAGCCCCTCCGTCACCGATTTCTTTTCTCTTCTGAGGAGGAGTTGCCTTTGTGCTGGATGTGCAGGAATTCCCCAGTAACCCGAGCTCAGAGTAATTGGGAAAGTGGATCTTTTTCTTTTGTTCCTGTTTTCAATTAGCACAGCTGGGTGGAGAGAGTCCCAGAGCCATGCTGGGTTGCTGTCACCCTGTGGATGGGCCACTTTTGAATGGGGAGGATGTCACTGACTCAGCCCAGATGCAACCACAGTTACCATCCACCCAGTTTTATTATAACCTGTTGGATGAAATGACCTTTTGAGGAAAAGAGAAACACTTTTGATCCTGTGGAGCATTTCGATTCCAGTTTGCACAAAAGGTTAAATCAGTCAGTCAAAAATGACTATTTGGTAACACTTTATTTCGATGGTCCACTTCTAGACATTCTGCTAACTATATGTAACTACATGTCAACTTATTCAACTAACCTTAATGAGAGCTGACATGTAGTTGCAAAGTTACAATGTCTAAAGTGGAACACTGAAATAAAGAATAACTGACTATTTTTATTGGTGAATTTCAAAATACAACTGTATTCTTGATCCCCAAAAAAATGCAGCATTAATGAGCATTAAAAAACCCAAACTATGAACCCTAAACTTTTGAACAATATATGCATAATAACAATATGCAGAATAATAGTTGACAAAAAAAACAAAAAAAAACATATTTGACTTGTACAAGAGTCAGCACTCTTGAACCCACTAAGGTGGGTTCAAATCTTATATATACTGTATCTAACAAAGATTTTCTTCTTAAGTAAGTGTGTGGTGTTTGTGTGTGTGTGTGTGTGTGTGTTTATGTGCCAGCTCCGTCTGGAGTGTGTTGAAATCACTATGGCTACAGACAGACTCACATTCCAGGAGATTTCTTGCTGGACGCTGAACACACATGCGGGTGAAAGGTGCCTTCAGATTTGCCACTGCTTGCTGTATAATTAGAACATTAGACGGGGTTGATCTGGGTAGAGTTTTTCTTTTCAAACAGGGAGTTGGGATGAGACATATCAAAAAGACCATCCCATTTTTTATTTTAATGATTAATATGCTTTAGTTACATCACAGCCAATTTCTAGTCAGTCGCAGGTGGTATTAGGGGGAGGGACTCTTTTTGGAGTGCATCTGATTGGACAAAATCTGTGGTTCAACATGAGTCATCAATATACAGCTATGGAAAAAATTAAGAGACCACTTAACATTGATTTCTGAACTTGGAGTGGTCTCTTAATTTTTTCCATAGCTGTATATATATGTATGTATGTGTATATATATATATATATATATATATATATATATATATATATATATATATATATATATATATATATATATATAATATATAATATATAATATATATATATATTATACTTGTATGAATTGAGGCTATTTGTGGGCGACATACAGGCTCCATGTGGCTACCAGGTGCCCGTAGGCACTGTGCTGGAGACCACTGGTCTAGACCCTCCATATAAAACCCTTCACAGACCTGTGTTCAGGACAGCATCTTAAAGCCTGGATTTTCTGGTATAAATAATCCCAGAAGTCTGCCGGATTGCCCCTCTTTAGATGTAATCGTGAGTTTAAATGGCGACTGAGAGAGATTCAATCACTGTTGCAGTGTATACAGTGCATGTTTGTTGACATGAATTTGGCCCATGACAAGCACTGGAACTATACTGGAGTGTGTGTGTTATTTTCCATTGCTAGCACGGTAACAGGAAGAGCGGGAAGCTCAGCTCAGAGGTGTTGTGTCCATCTGTTTACTGTGAGTGTGTGTTAGTGTTGTTTCAGCCTGTGTGTCACCTCTAATCCACCACCAAGCCATTGTTTCTTTGAGATGTGTGGGTGTATGTGAATGTGTATGTGTATGTGTGTGTGTGTGTGTGTGTGTGTGTGTGTGTGTGTGTGTGTGTGTTTCCTCTGCAAACAGCATGTGGCTGTGCGAGACCTGAGCGTGCCTCCTAATCTCTGCTTCATTTTTCCAAACCAGTTCAGAAACAATTTTTTGGAAAACTACAAACCGTGTCTTTAACCTTAGAGGTGTAGGGAAAAGTAAAAATCACAATATTTGTAGGTAATTGATTTTGATTTGATTGTTAATTATGCTAATTGACCTTCTTTTTTTTTTTACATGTTTCAATTACAGAGGACGAAATAAAATAACTGTACCATAAGTGGACAACAAGATTGTAATAACTATAATAAACAGATTATTGTGGCAAGACGAGTACAAACTGTACAATGAATATTATGAGTTAATAATGTTCTTAGTCTTTCCTTCCTGTAACGGGTGGCCTAGAGAGAAGCTATTTTTAATAGCTAAGACTTTGTTGAATTAAATGCCAGATGCAGTTTAATACATCAATAAAATTCCAAGCAAAATAGCAATAATAATCAGAAAAAAACTTTATGCATAATGTGTGACTTTTAATTATAGACAAGATTGGGACTCTTATTTTGAAATCTCTATGCTCTACCATTGCCGGCTGCTAATTCTAAAACATGAGGGAGATAAAATATGCACTCTTACAACCATATTACAATATAAACACCTAAAGGCTTGGTGTAAACAGTATTCTCTGATTGCAAACGTCTCTGAAACCGTGTGCCTTCAGAATGTACAACAGTGCTGCATTGCTACTTTGAAATATGCAGCCCTCACATTTATTTAATGTCTCAGTCTTTTGAGATTTGCATGGTTGAGAGCTTTCATAACTTGCTTCTTATTTTTTGCTCTGTCGCTAGTCCTATAAAACTCTACAAAACGAGAAAGTGAAAACTGTGCCATTGACCAATTGTAAGTAAACTGCTGTTTGCTTTAACAATAAGCTGCTAAACAGCTGCTCCACTGCACATATTGGCTTTAGCGTGCTGGAAGATGGGCCTCAAATTTAAGGGGTCCAGCCCACAGGTGCAGGACAGCTGCCCCACCCCAGAAGCCGAAGACCCCCGAGGGCCCGTTCCTTCTCTCTCCTGTCAGACCTTCATAAATCTAAACCAAATCTAAGCCTGCTAGCATCCTAGCTCTGTTAATTAACACCACTGTTGATGTATTTCACACAGCTGGAGTCTCTTAAACCAAAACTTCAGAAACTGACAGTCAGGTTTAATAAACACTATTTAACCTGTTGGATGAAACCTGGACCTGTATTTAATGTGAATTTTAGTGCTTTAAAATAATATTATCGGGACTAAAAAGTTCCCCTAATTAAAGAATCATCCTCATATATATCATATATAATCTCAAACATTCTCAAAACAAGAACTGAAAGGTCAGACAGCACATGGACACATGGCTTCCTGTTCTGTCACTGTGCGGGCATGAGATCAGCAGGAAGTAGATAATCTTCCCAGCGGAGCATGAATAGTTTGAGTGAGTCACTCTCTAATTGAGGCTTTTGTGTATTTTGTGACTCATTTGCCCATGTTCAGTCCAGTTTGTGTACAAACAAGCAGGTGGAGTTGATGGGGCATATATTTTAGTTTAAAACTTAAAAAAAAAAAAAAAAAAAAAAATATCTGTAAAGAATGTAACCAACCAAGCCATACGTTAATGAGGGGGGAAATGTGTCTACATGTCACCAATGTGAAAACTGAAACCTGTTGCTGCCCTGAAGTTATGTTGAAATGATGAAAAGAGCACACATGAATCCAATAAAATTGATGTAGTTGCAGTGAGAAACTACATCTTTTTTTAGGCCCAGATTATTATATTGATTGATTTTGTCATAATTAAGGTATAAGTGTGATTGTTGACTATACATATTTTCTGTACTATTTTAGGCAAATAAGCTTGTCAGAAATGATCTGACAGTGTTGCATTTAGAAACATTTTCCATCATTCTCTGTTTCAACAGGTCCAGTCAAATTTACCTTTGCCCAGCAAAATTTTGTGGGTAAAATCCAGTCATTTCCCACAGTCTGGAGTTTCACATGAGGCCAAAATAAGTTTCCAACACTGATTTTGTTCATGTTCAAGTTGGACATGCAAATTTGTTATGTTGGCCAACAGAAAGCTGATTGGTTTAATAGTGACTTCTGTGTGAGAATTGCTTCATACATCGCTACAGACAATAGAAAATTAACATATTTTAGCCACAAAATTTCACCAAAATTTGGCTAATGTGACCGCACCTTAAGAATAATGAAAAAAATCCCTTATATTTCACAGTGTAACTCTATTCAAATACTTTCCATAACTAGGAATTTCCCTGTATGAATTAAGTTCAGAATTTATCCTGCATTCCATTTAAAATATAAAATGTAATGGACGTGATATGATGTCACGCTCATAAATTCATTGTATAACAAATAATAACAATTCCAAAGCTAAGTGGTCATAGTGTAAGATAGCAATCTTCTATTTGTCACACGTTTTCACATCATTTGAATTTGCAGGCCTTATTTTCAGCAAACTTGAACTTTCATACAAAGCGGAATGTGAAACTTCTTCACATGAGATTGTCCAGGAATGGCAGTCAGTGGAACGAAACTGACCACCCCCTTAGCTTTGCAGGTGATCGACTGTCAATAAAAAGTTTCCCGACAACCAATTTTAGAAGCATAACCAATGCTGTACAATGCTGGCATTTCATTCATCATTTACCGTGTCCTACAGATCTACATTCCTGCAGAGCTCATTTCCGATTCTAACAAAACACAGCTGAACCGGCTCATCAAGGTTGAGACTAATCTCAGCTGGAAGTCAGATCTCCTGGAGCAGGTTTGAGCACCCCTGAACTAGACAGTAAAGCCCACCTGATAATGAAAAAAAAAAAAAAAAAAACTCTAAACTGGTTTTCTGACTGAGGGACACTGAGATTGTCATTCAGCAACCGCCTGGCTGGCGCTTGTGGCCTTGCATGAAAAAATGTAGAGAAGCCAGAATTTCATGTAGCTGCAGTTTTGAAGGGTTCACTCAGGGTGGAGGAGTGGCGAGGAAGTGATTGAACTGGTGAGGAAAACACCTGTTACTCGGTTCACGTACCGCAGAGTTTGTTCATGCCGGACATTTAGAGCCGTGTGGTTAGAACTGCAGGTCAAACAGCTGTGTTGAGTCCAGCCATGGCTTGAGTTGAACGATTTAAGGCAGATTCTGGCATTTTCAGCACAAGAGTTAAAATAACATGAGACCACCAGAGAGAAACACTTGTGCACCACTAGCATGATATCTGGTTTTGTAGAGTAACTGACATAAAATAGCAGCTTATATAGTTTTGTTGGTTGTATTTTTAGTTTAAATTTGTCTGTTCAAATGCTGTCACCCAAATTGACATCAAACATTTTTGACACCCAAGTAAGTTTGCATTTGCAAGTTCGCAAAACCTTTGCTTTCACCCAAGAGACTTTGTTTTTATTCTCTAAGACCTCAAAAATTGTTTGAGCGCAACATTTTTGTATGAATGGTGAATGATGGTATAGTGTGTGTGTGTGTGTGTGTGTGTGTGTGTGTGTGTGTATGTATGTATAATCTTCTTTTACATTGTAGGTTAGGTACCATTTTGTGAACACAGCATTTTTTACCCCATAATCACATGTTCCTTTAGGGTCTCTGACAAGCTTCCCCAACACTGACGCCACTGTAGTTAGACACGGCCAAGAAATCAAAATGTTTGGGTTCTAAAAAGGGTTTTGCAGTAGATTAAAGGATCATGCTAAAATGCCTATGGTGCAAAATCACCAATGTGTTCCTTGAATAGTTCTGATTCGCTTGACCATCCAAAAAGTGTAAATACCCTTCTACAGAAGTGTTTAATGTGAACATTTGCTGTTTTTCTTGTGCAGTCACATTGAGAAGATCACCACATGGCATGACCCCAGGAAGAACATGACACCCTCAGTGACCCAGATGAGTCTGCACAATCAAGCCTCCAACAACGCCAACATACAGCAGCGCTCCATGGCGCTCTCTCAACCCAACCTTGGTGAGTGTGAAAGAAGTCCCTCGCAGCAGTCCACATTCCCCGTTACTAATGAAAACAAACATGTTCTCTTGAGCTGTTTTCAATCAGCTAAGAAGGAGCTGAAGGAGCTTTGTTACAGGTTCGCTCCAACGCTCAATGCCCCATGACATTAACACAACTCATTATGTTGTTCCAAACCCATAAGTCCATGGTTAATCTCCAAAACACAAATTAAGACACAAACTAATGAAACTTTAGAGGTTCCTGTCCCACTGAAAGTCCAGGTAACCAAAACTAAGAAGATCCAAAAAATTCATAACCATAGTGGCTGAAACCATAGTGGTGATAATTAAGTGCACTAATTCAATCACATAATGCACCACAGTATCTGATGTACACTCAGCTTCTTCCTGAAGGGTCCCAGCCCTGTAGAGTTTAGTTCCAACCCTGCTCCAACACACAGACCTGGGGCCAGTCGCATAAACATAGCCATTATGTTAAAACAGTGTCTTAAGATCTAGTATGACCCACTAGCAGTTAGTCAAAAGGCATTCAATCTTACTTTTCTGTATCAAATTAGGCAAATCTAAGTTTTTAGGGAAATAACTTGAAAAAGTTATGAACAGTCTAAAAGAAAAAGCATGGATGGCTAACTGGTAAGACTAGTCTTAGCGGTTTATGCAACTAGCCCCTGTAGTTTTCAAATAAGCCTGAAGGACTTGATTTGCCAGATCAGGTGCATTTAATTAAGGTTGAAGCTAAACTCTGCTAGGCTGTGGCCTTCCAGGGAATTAGTTTGACATGCCTGCGATAAATACCCATGCACTGTGTGGGCCGAATAATTTCAGAAGATGGCATCTATGGTTTTCTCACTTTGCTCACTCATTTTCATACACTACTACAAGAGTACTATGTTAGTGGAGTGTAACACAGTTCGTTGATAAGGGAAGGAGGAGGCGGGAGCCGGCAAACTTTTCAACATTTTATTTATAAAATAAACAAACACAAAGTGAAAGTAGAAGCGGCAGCCCCTCATGGATGACTGCTGCACTCACGTAAAAAAAAACATAACATAAATAGTCCAGGCATGGTCCTCTCTCGTCCTTCATAGTTGTCACTTTTCCATTTATCCTTCCAAGCTCCTCCATGAGAACTTGAAGCCGTGAAGGTGGTGCTCATTTACACTTTACGCCCTTGCACTGCTCTCACAGCTTGGCCTCGTCCTGTCCCTCACATACCCCCCTCGCCGCTCGCAGGCTGGAGGGAACCCACGAGACTGTGCTCTACTCTCCCCGTCACAGAAAACATCTGCAGCTACATTTTCAAGTTACATTTTCTCATGAGATCGGATATTTAATTCTAGCACTGTGTCAGAGTTGGCGCTGGAAAGTGCCATTCACATTTACTTCAAAAATGGCATCAAAAAAAAAAAAAAAAAAAAAAAAAAGACATTTTACTTTAATAATGTGTTTATGACATGAACACTTCTTGTCATTTTTGTATAACACCTACATCAGCCTGTCTTTTGATCAGAGGCCCTGAAAGAGGCGTAGCTGCTTCTCTGAGGGCTCAAATGTTGATTTAATGAAGAAAGTCTTCCAGCCTACAGATCTGAAGGCTTTTAAAGCAGTATTAGATTTGTTGACTGTCGTACGTGAGGCATTGTGTATCGTGTTTGCGTGTTGTTTACCCTGCCTCATGATACAGGCTGCAGCTCTGACTCTGTCAGTACGGTAAATGACTTCCAAATGTGCTTTCTTTGTTTGCCTTTTTTCTTCCCAAATCCTGATTTGTGATGAAATGGAAAAAAAGGTGTGCCTCTGCTTTGTTGGCAGCCGAGAAACAGATTCCAGTGAAGGGGGTGGGGGGATGAGAACAAGACTAAGGAGTTTGGAGGGAGAAAGATTCCTTCAAGCACTTCCAGCATATAGTAGACACCGGTTTCAGCATATAGAGTTACACACTATTAAGTTTTTACACAGTCACAGGATGTAAAGATATTTAATTATAGTTATTAACAAAAACTTTGACCTCCCAAAAGAACATTTCCAGTGTGTGTTTTGTAATAAAAAATATCAAAAAGTTTCCAGTGTGACAGTAGCACACATGACTGTAAGGAGAAAGCACTGGTGATGACATCTCGCCGCACTGGATGTGAATAAAGCTGCTTAGCCTGAAATAATCAAGTGTGTGTAAGCCAACCTGCTACACTCGTTCAAACGGCTGTTTTTTCCTCCCTGATCATCTGTAAACTCAACCATTTGTTTCTGTGTTGCACGATCTTCCGATGACTCAATCAGTCAGGTTTTTTTTGACATGGCCGTGTCATCCATTTTGGCTCACAGAGTACTAGAAGTTCAGAGGATGCACAATAGAAAGCCATGACTCAGACCTAGCCCTTGCAATCCCATAATGCCTTGTTCTTCCTCTATCCCTGGCTTTTTTCAGTCTCTGGGAACTTGAGGGGCAACAGATTTCCTGTGTTCTTATTTTAGACCAGCTCGAGCCTTCACCTGTTGTGTGTATTCATGATGGGCCCCCCTCAAAACTTAGGGATTATGGGTAATTGACACTCTAATGCAGGGCCCAGGGTCCTGTTTTTTCCCAGTATCTCTTTTTCTGTATTTTTCCTCTCTTATTAGAACAGTACATTTTTGGTGGATATTTTCCACAACTTTTTCTTCTTGCAATTGTCAACAATTTACATATTGCATCACACTCAGGGTTTTACAAGCAGCTGCAGCTGCATCAGGTTTTTTATTTTTTTTGTCTCTTATGAGACTAAGCCCAGTATGAATGTATGGCTTGGGTCAATAATGTGATTCTCATTTTATATGTATTTAAAAAAATGCAGTAACTTGAATATACATCTTATATGATGAGGGTGTTTTTAATTTCTGAATGAAAATTACATTTGATAAATAAATTATGTCATAGAGGTCTCTTAAAGTAGCAGATTATTTGACTTTTTTGTGACAAAGCAAGGATAGTTCAGGTTGCAAAATGTACCACCAAAACTTGCCAAAAAATTCAATGACATTTATGAATTAATAACGTGCCTATTTTTTTAATATATTTACGTGCATTTGATAACTTTTTACCTTTTACACCACATGACGTTATTGAAAAAGTTATTAAATGTAAACTTTTGAAAATATTTTTCACATACATGGATTTTATTCATTTTATTTAATTGGATCTTGAAAAGTGGTCTGTGTTATATTTTATAATATTGGATATGCAACCTTGGCTGCATCAACAGAAAAGGAAATAAATTTTAGGGGCAACACAATCCATTACATTTTAATAAAAGATGAGTCTTACTCTAACCAATACACACAATATTTTGGTGTTGCAAGGACTACTTTGTATCTTATTTACCCATAAAAGGTGTTTATTAGTAATATGTTCTACTGTGTCCCTTTTTGGGGTAAATACGGTACAAGTAAGGGTTCCTTTAAGGGTACTGCCCCAGTGACAAGCTGTTGTTCCCATAAAGGTACAATTGCACATTTAAGCAGACCAAAAAGTAGCCGTAGCCTAAATGAAGCACACTTCTTTGGTCATCACTCTGGAGTGTGGGTCAGGCTGCTGGCTGATCTCTAGCTGTTGTACTGTTGCTAAACAGGACAGTTGCCCGAGGGTTGGGAGCAGGCCGTCACCCCTCAGGGAGAAACATACTTCATTGACCACAAAACCCAAAGCACCTCATGGCTGGACCCGCGGGTGGGTAAGTACTCCCTTCTAGAGTTCCTGGAGTCCAATCAGCCCAGTAGCTTGATTGAATCATTTAATTTTTCCACATCCTGCCATCCCGTACCAATCCCACAGTCTCATTCCTGTTAATTTGACCCCTGTTTCCCCACACTGCCACTAATCTAAACCCACAGTATGATGAAATGGCATGAAGATGTTTCTCTAGTGTTGTGACTAGCATGTGTTGTTTTGTTGACATGTCCGCTGAGAGTGTAATGATCCACAGATGATCTGCACTACATGCTAATACTTGTTGATTGTCATTATTGTCTGTTGACCTGATCAGTAATCATTATACTTATAAAAACTTAATGATCCTTGATGGACATTAACATGACCATTTCCTGGGACAATGAAAATTCTCATCACAACCTCATATCTTTCCATACCTTTATGACTTTCATTCTTCTGTGGAATACAATTTGAAAAGTGTTTTAACTGTTTTCTTCAATACAGTGGAAGTCAAAAGAGTCCAAAACGACACTGGACCACATTGACTTTCATTGTATGGACAAAAGTAAGAAAGTCGTACAGATTTGGAACGACATGAGAGTGAGTAAATGATAGAATTTTTAATCTGAAAAAAATTAATCTGATTTTTTTTAAAAAGATATAAGTATAGTATTAACAATAGATAGATAGATAGATGGATAGATGGATAGATGGATAGATGGATAGATGGATGGATGGATGGATGGATGGATGTACATATGAACATATATAGATCTTCAACATAAGAAGCAATAGTGACCCATATGGACCCACTTTATAGACGTTGTGTCATAACCTTTAAATTAATCATTTGATACAATGCACTAAATATGTAAATATGTGTAAATATGTTTTTTTACATTGTACTTATATATAAAAATACCTGCATGTAATTATATCTGTAATTAATTTCTGTAATTACCTCTACAAGTTGTTGACCTGACACCTACTCCTTAATCCAACCTTAAACCTACCCATATCACCAAACTTTACCGATTTCCCTAGATAGCAGCAAAAGTAAGTACGTAGTAGTTAAAGACACCTAATATAAAGTGGGACCAAATGTAATTTTGATTATGAGCTGTTGTTGAGACAGGATGTCCTTTAATATCTCACAGATTTTTTTGGTCTAGATGTTTTTTCCTTTCCTTTTTTCTTGTCGTTTTTGCTGACCCTGTTGGACAGCTGATGCCGTTTCTGGGAAATCAATGAAACAAGAAGTTCTTTGTTGCTGTGGCTTTAGCAACTCAATCGACTCTGTCCGATCTCCCTCTCCTCCCCTTCACGAACCTTGTCCACTCCACATGTGTTTTCTATCATGGCGGGTGTTGTGACACTCAGATGTCAGGGCGGCCGAAAGCTGGAAGCCAGAGTGTGTCAGCCGCCTCCAGAGTCACGGCTGAAGCTGTTCACATCTGGACAAGCAGCACACACTGGAACAGAGTGTAACCAAGAGTCAGTGCCGCTTTCCACCTGTTGGACTGTGTTGGACTCAGACAGTGAACCACATGAACTTTGACCTCTAGATAAATGGCATTTAAAAGTAAATCTCACAGAACCTGTCAAAAACATTTTACCTTAAATTCAAAGATTTTTTGACCTATTTTTAGGACCATTATGATTAATTGCATTGAGACTACATTTTCATCACAATTATTTGTTGAGTTTCTGCACCACACACCAATCAGAATCCTTTTTATACAAATACGAAGTATTTTAGCATTGACAAAGTTTACCCAAGGAAGAAAATTCTGTAATTGTAATATCATAAATGTAACCCATATAAATCAACCGGTTTAATCCAAGTTTTCTGATGATACACAATCACTTTAGATCATGAACAGATATAATTTAGGCTTTTATTCACATCACAAACATTGATCAACACACATACATAGAGCACATCAATAGGTCAACAGAAGCTTGACCGTATTTAAAAAGCACAAGAACAAACTTCACTGGTTTTCCTGTGTCAAGCAAGCATGTTTTGGTGGAATTGACAGAAATCTCTCATGTTCCAAAATATTTTCTTTTGTGTTTTTAAGATGAACAAATGTCTAATACTTTTGGAACAACATGATGGTTAGCAATAGATTACAGAATTTTCAAGTTTGGGTGAACTAACCCTTTAATTGTCATGGAAAACAATATCACAATGCAAAATAGCTTAATGGCAGTAAAAATAGTGGATGACTTCAGTGACAGTGAAGTCTGAACTAGCGAATGTCTCCTATTCATCTTACCATATAAGGCCATCTTTGCTTCACCTCAACTGCTTGATTGCCAAATCCTCCACCCCATCCATAAAACCGACCTTTTGAAGATCTTTTTTTGTTGTGAATAAATGTTTGCAAATCGTATAAAGAAAGCAAACCATGCTAATTCTCAGCTCCTGTGTACCTATGATTCTGGAGTTTAGTAAAAGTTTAGTTTTAGTTGCTTGTTTGTGTACATGATGCAGATTTGATCGCAAAGTCCTTTTAGAGTGATAAGTTGGTTGTATGCCTTGATATTTGACCTGGTTTATCATTTACCACACCCACTTGGATGGTTAACTTGTTGTCTTCCTGTTCACTGGACAATTGATCGCCTGAAAATGTCTATAGCAAGTCTGAAGAATCACTGCATTTAGTCTAACATGGAAATTGGTTAGATGCCAGTTTTATCCCATTCTCTTGTGCATTATGTAACCTTCTCCAACAGAATAGTAGAACCATTTATAGTAGAACTGTGATACACAGAGGGTTATGGGCTTCAACTTTTTCCACCCAGTAAGTTTGAGTCTTTTACACATTTAAGAATATGTGGGTCCTGTGCAGATACAGATGTATCTGTAAAAGTATATGACATACTTGAGGATTGGGGATTTGAACAGACTGCGAACATAATACTTCAAATCATTATTCTATTGCTTATTTTACATTGAAGGAGGAACGTGGGCCGTATCTATAGACCAGAATATTATAGAGACTTTAAAATTAAAGAGACTTGGGGATGGTCTCTTTTGATTTAGGTTAGCACTTTTACATTTATACATTTTACAATCTTTTATCCAAAGCAACTTTCATTGCATTCATGGTATCATTTCTTGCATTCCCTGGGAATTTAACCCATGATTTTGGCATTGCTAGTATAAGTAGTTGTTACAGATAAATAAAATGGAACCCAACATTTTTCTTAAGATTTTCTTTCTTGAGATCTTCCATTAAGCTCCCAACACCCTACAAACCACTTAGCAACAGTTAAAACACTCAGAATATGTTACAACCACATATCAATGCCCTGGCAACCTCACTCAACAACCTGAAAGAGTTTTATTCCATTACATTTCATCGAGCTCAGGAGTGTCCTGCTCCTGAATGGCCAGTGTCCTGCCGAGTTAAGCTCAAACCTGACCAAACCACATGCCTTGAAGCTTCTGGCAATCCTGAAGACCATGATTAACTGGCTCAGGTGTGTTTATTTAGGATTGGAGCTAAACTCCATAGTGACACTCCAGGAGCAGGATTGGACAGCGCTGATTGGGCTGCTTTTGAAATTAAGTATGCGACTGAGTCATTTAGACAAAAACAAAAACAAACCTGAAACAGGTTAACTCAGTATGCTAACATGATTCTTTTACTGAGTATACTTAGTGTGACCTGATTACATAAAGAGAGTCTCTTTTTTGTTTGTTTGTTCTAAACCTTACTGTAAATCTCAAGAAAACATTTTGTTCCACTTTATGTACAGTATCCGTAACTACTATGTACTTATTAGCAGTGTTGGGGAAAGTTACTTTTAAAAGTAATGCATAACAATATTGTGTTACTCCCTAAAAAAAGTAACTAAGTTCTTAGTTACTTTTTATGGAAAGTAATGCTTTAGATTTGCATTACTTTTTCTCGTCTGGGCTGGGCTTGCTTGTTTGTTTTATAATAACAACAACAAAAATCTATTTGTAGCAAATGTAAAGGCACTTTCACACCAAAGGTGAAATGAATAATCCTCTGGCTGAAGGAAATGCAAATTCACACAGAATTCACTTTTCAAACTAACCTTTCAGATGTGCTGATAAAAAGTGAAATTAACATGCGAAGGCCAAAGTAACATGAAAGTAACATGTGTAACCCATACTCGGAATTTGTCCTCTGCATTTCACCCATCCGGTTGGTGCACACACATTAGGAGTAGCGAACACACACCGTGAACACACACCCAGAGCAGTGGGCAGCCATTTTTGTTGTGCCGCCTGGGGAGCAATTGGGGTTGGGTGCCTTGCTCAAGGGCACCTCAGTCATTTCCTGCCAGTATTGAAACTTGAACCAGCAACATTTGGCTTGCCTTCTCCCATTTAGTCTAGAACTACAATAACCATCATGTTCACACACAGCACTTCTGTACTTACTTCTGATTTCTCTCAACATAGGGAGAGGATCAGTGTCAATCAATGAATGGGAAAACAAAGTAACTTGCGTTACTTATTTGAAAACCCCAGATATTTTGTTGTTGTAATCTGATTACATAACTCATGTTCACAATACCCTCAACTCTGCTTATTAGCTGTTTACAGTTACAATTAGTTATTTCACAAGGTGGCAACTCCCCACTGTTTCACAGTTTAAAAAAAGAAAAAGAAAATGAAGAGACCAGAACAACAACAAACTACTGGAGACCGCAACAACAATAGAAGGCCACAACAAGCGCATGTTTGAGGGTGTTCAACCAGCTTTTACTTAAGAGTACAAAGAAATTGTTATCGTCAAAAGTATACTTTGTACTTACTATAACAAGTTACTAACCTTAAAGCCACAGTATGTACAAGTAGATAGGAATGTCAAATAAACAGTGTAATTACATATATGTAAGCACAATGTAAGAACATGTATGTACACAATAAATGTATTGTATCAATTTAGCACATTGAAGTTAAAGTTACCTAATATAAAGTGGACCAAATGTAGTTTTCAGAAAAGAATATAAAAAAAATGAATCTAAAAGTTGTTAGGACCCTTCCAGCCACCTGATCATCGGCCATAGTGACACATACGTCAGTAAGCCTTTTTTATTTTTAAATTAGCTGCACAATAATTAATCCAAGAGCAGTACAAGTTGCTGCCATGATCCGGAGTGCAGAAAGATTGTGCTTTGTTTGTGCCATATCTCATGACTCTTTCAGGCCACATCTGGCTTTTACAGGAATGTTTTCTCCATGTGAAAGTGGTTTACCCGACAGATAAACACACCACACACACAGATACACACATGCTCCAAATGGTCACAAGTCGCAAACATTCTTCACAGGAGCTGAGGGGTGAAAAACCCTTGTGCCCTTCAAAATTAAAAATATAGATTATGATAATGAAGCTGGTTCAGACTGAAGTAAAGCATGTGAATCTGGTTGCGCAGTAGATGAAATGGCTGTGTATAAGGTCAGTTCTGAAACTGTGCCAGTGGTGTCCTTGAAGCAAACATTGTGTCCCATCTGTCAATTCCTCTGAGAACATCAGACGTTCTTTACACTGAAACAGAACAGCTTTTCACAAGCCAGATGAATGAAATCGCATTCAAATACAGTAATTATTGTAGAAACTTAATTGATAAAAAAAATAATGCCTGCTTAAAGCAAATTGATTTGTTCCATAATTGATTTTTTTTTTTTTTTTTCAGACAAGACATTGTTGAGCCAACATTCAAAGTTTATCTTTAGAAACATTTCTTTTTGAGTTAAAATAAAAGACATTTAAAAGCATCTAGAAGAGGCCCATCCTAATGATCACCAGTGTGACCTACACTGCTACATGGAGGTTAGCCAATCATAACAGAGCTTATACTTATTGAAATCTTAAAGATACACTATCATTCAAAAGTTTTGGCTCAGAAAGATTTGTTTTAAAAATAAATCAACATTATACAGCAAAAATGCTTTACATTGACCAAAAGAGGCAGTAAAGGACATTATAAATAATGTACCATGGTTTCTACAAAATTATTAAGCAGAACAACTGTTTCCAACATTGATAATAATCAGAAATGTTTCTTGAACATCAAATCAGCATATTAGAATGATTTCTGAAGGATGAAAACTGGAGTAATGATGCTGAAAATGAGTTAAAATTGTGCACCTGCATTGTTTTATTTGACTGAAAGTCAAAAAATGCAAAAGAAATATTTTTCCAGTCATATATTTTGTCATTGAAGATTTCTTAAAAATAGCTTTAAAATATTGTCTCGTCTCATTCTTGTGAACCCAATATGTAATTTCCCAGTCAAAATGCTGAGTGGCTAATAACTTTAGAGAACCACTAGCAACAGTGGCTGGTGAGCAAAAGAGTTAATGTCAAGCCATGGCCATGAGAACTAAATTCTTACTTGGTTTTTGTACAGCTAACAATTATAAGTGGACTTATGTGACTTGCCTGTTGTCGGTGGTGACAGTGAAGCAGGGGCATTTCCTCTGAGGAGGCAAGGGAGGCAGTGTCTCCTCAAACTGGATGAAAAAATTATCGATATTGCAAAAAATAAAACGGCACGAATAGTAAAAGTGTAAAATTAGCTCATTTTAAAAACACCACCGCACACCACTGCTGTGAAGCCCGTTTTTTGTGTTTCACTGCTCACAGCCCGTTTTTTATGTTTCACTGCTCAAGTGTTTCACTGATTACAGAAAAACTTAGTAAAAATGTGTATAGACTTCAGAAAAAGGTAATAAGTATGTATTATTTCACAAGTATCCCTCACTGGGTCACTCGTAGATGTCTGATACCTTTAAACAACAATCAGCTTAGAGCTTGCCAGATGAGGAAAGTTCTTCTCGGTATGCATCAGATGATCAATGAAGTGTGTTTGTTTTGTGTTTGTCACAGTGCTTACCCAGCAGGCCCATCAGCAGCACCTGCAGCAGCAGCAGCAGCAGCAGGTTCCAGTTCAGGTTCAGGGCTCCCAGCCGCAGAACTCTCAGCCCATGATGAACATGAGCGGCCCCATGAGTGCCCAGCAGCACCAGCAGAAAATGAGGCTCCAGCGCATCCAGATGGAGCGAGAGCGCATCCAGAGGAGACAGGAAGAGCTCATGAGACAGGTGTGTGTTTGCTGGAGAGAGAATTATCACAACAAATATAGCATAAAGGGCAAACATTTCTCTTTTCATACTGCCTTGTAGAACAATTTATGTTTCTTGATGCCTCAGACCCCACCAGGTGTCACCAGAGCTCTCTTTAGGGGTTGATTTTAGGGGAACTGGTTAAGATTTCACTTGTAGCTGCAAAAACACCTTTCATGTGCATCCATGTTTCCATTCAAAGTTGTGAATTTAACTCATGCACAAAACTGAAATATCGCATAAAACATTTAATTTGTAACATTTCCATCCCTAATTCAAAATATTATAATAGTATATAAATAATAGTCAAATAACACTAGAACTTTATTTTTTAGATTCTTTTTAAATGTGTAAATAAAATGTGTAAACAACAAAAATTGCCACCCATTTCAACTAAAAAACTTTTTAGTTCAGTTGCTGCCTTAAATTAAGTATAATCAGTTGTACAAATCATTTGAACTTAAATTATATTCAACTGACTTAAAAATCAAGTTGATTCTTGTATAACTTATAAAAAAGTTGAAATTGCTTAAATTATTGTGATGAAGTAAAGTCATTTAAAAACATATGTTGCCATGACTTATTGATCATATACACTTTTTTATAATGTATTTGAAGTGCTTTTTCCAAAATGGCGACATTGGGACACAATATTGTAACACAAGGGTCAGCTTAGAAAAAGGCTGGGAAGCTCTGGTGTAAACTTTGACACCCCCTAGTGGTAATGCAAGTTCAGGCCACCCTCAGCAGGCAACATAAATCAAGCTCAGGTTTATAGGAATGATTCAAATGAGAACGAGTCCAGCCTCAGTAAAGCAGCAGCAGCAGACAGACCTCACGCAGCATGTGCTTACATTAAACATCTCTGACTCTATTAGCTAGTTTAAGATGATGGACATGATTTTTTTGTGTGGGAGAACACGTGCTGTTTGCATATGTTTTTGGACTAAGGCTGAAAAAGAACACCTTAAAAAAGATGAGTCAGACATTGGTTTTTGGTACTGGACGTCTTCCAGGGTTTTCTGCTGGACTGGATTCTAGCAGCTGTTTTTGCGAACGCACTCCACCCTGAATCTTATACCGAGAGACGCTCATCTATATATAAACAGCTTGAGCTGCTCTGACCAGCGCATTTAAAAGCAGAAATGTGAAGCTTATCATTTTATAAAAGTATTTACATTAATTCTTCAGATAAAACTCATTGTTAAAACTGTATTATTTGAGCTTTAATGTTGTGTAAATCCTCTGTACAGTCGTCTTAGGGGTTTAGCTGTTATGTTGGCATGGCAATAAAGTACATTTGGATACAACTCATGGTAAAGTCATGGTAAAAATCATTGTAAACATAGGCAAAAAACAAATGTGGGCAAGTGGGTCTTCACGTTCTTATATAAATTTGTTTTATTTTTAGCAATTTTGGTACAAACAAAAAAGTGGAAAAGTTGCCTTGCCTAAACCAATTGAAATAAAATAATCAATTGCATAATAATAATTATAATAATTATAATTATAATAATAAATAATTGTTTCAATCATATAATTTGTAATAAAAATTTATTCAATTGCAACTTGCAAAACAATGAGCATTTTTTTTTATCTTGTGGAATATACAATAAAGTTCTTAAAGGGGTCATGAGTTGAGAAATCAGATGTTCCTTTAGCTTTTGACATATAGCAGGTTATCATACAACAAGAATATACTGCAAGTTTCAGAACTGAAAACTTCTTTGTTAGTCCAAAAACAGCTTTATTTAAACCAAGCCCAGATTACGACTCATTGTGGGACATGCCTATTTATTACATCATAGATAAGTGAAAGACGATCAACGCCTACTTCTACATCGTTATTACTGTAGCCCCACCCACTGATTCGCACAGACATGACTCTAACAATGGATCCAGCAACTAAGCAATAAATATACCTTTGAAGAGTGCAAAATGTTGTGCAGTGTTAGGTTGTGGGAAAAAACAGTAGCTGCATTGCATTGGATTTGCAGAGAGCAAACAATGCTGTGCCTTCTATATTGGGTCTGACAGGAATGGCGCAACACACTTATGTGAGTAAAAAAGCTTTTACTGTCACTATTGCTTTTGTTACAGATCGTTTGATATGTATGGATTATGTGTCTAACCAAAAGCACCAGTGACCAGTGATTTCGGTTATGTAATGATTCATGTACAGACAGATCTTCTTTGTCTCAAAATCATTTATTGTTAGTAAATCAAACCAGTGACTAAATGGTTAACTTCACATTGTTTCTCTTAGTAGGATGAAAATAATCTGTTATTTAAATTACATATTGAAAGTGATTTAAAAAATGCTCCTTGTACAGCCGCTGGAGCTCTCAATCAAATAGCACAAATTTATCAGTGACTGAGCTCTGGATTCTTGCCAAAACTCCCGTTAGAATCAACAAATCTCTTTTTTATGTGCAGAAATCGAGTTATAATGACGAGATCACTGCGTTCATGTGCTCAACAAAATGTCTTTGATCGGCTACATGCTCATCACTGCAACCTTTCATAACACAATCTAAACATAATGCTATAATCAACACTTTTATCTATTAGTAAACCTTGAGAACTTTTTTTTTTTTTAAGATTTATTTTTGGCGTTTTTGCCTTTATTATGATAGGACAATGATTAGACAGGAAGCGAAATGGGAGAGAGAAGGGGACAGGATCGGGAAAGGACCACGAGCCGGGACTCGAACTTGGGTCGCCCGAAGTGCATTGGCACTCCATGTCGGCGAGCTGCCCATGAGGCCATCTGCGCCGACGCCGACTAACCTTGAGAACTTTAATAGTAAAAACGTGCTAAAAGTTTTCAAGAGTGTTCCTCTTAGCTATGTTAATATGCAGAGATTTTAGCCAATCACAGCAATGGGCGTTTACACTGAAGTCTCACAGCAGACACGCCCCTTAAAACAGAGCGCTCAAATCAGAGGGCTACAATCAGGGTAGGAAATTTTTTTTTGCCTTTTATTTCTAAATTATGACAAATTGTGATGTAAAAATTATAAAAACATTATAAGTGCACGGCAGGAAACATTATGAAAAAAATTGCAGTTCATGACCCTTTTAAACACACGAACACTGTTTGCAGAGCTGCTCATAAGTTACTCAGTTCAGTGTGTGTGTGTGTGTGTGTGTGTGTCTAAATAAAATTGCTAGTAGGATGTATTAATACAGTGGTTCTCAACCACGTTGCCTATTGTATTTACTTGTATTAGACTTAATCATTCCACAATATAGCTGCTATTAGAAAGCACCACCATAACAGTAATAAGCCCCCAACCCAATAAAGCACATATAGATATTGTCTTTAACAACTGCTATTTTATTGAAATTCTACTAGTTTTAATCAGTATTTGAGTATTAAATGAATTATATAATGAATTTATAATCAACAATTCTCATGTTCCTGACACTGACACCAGCACTAATAACTGGAAATACAAGGTATATTTACTTTATTATAATACAACTAGTAAACCAGTTTTATGAACACAGATTGGCTTATTTAAACTAAATAATGTAAATGTTAGTTCTTCCTCTCATAGTTTCAGTTCCTCATTTTAATGTTTAACTGGGTAAATGAAAATGATGTAAACCAGCTGCTGTGTAAATGCGGTCGGGTTACAGTGTTTGTGTTTCTCCAGGAGGTGGCGCTCCGACAACTGCCCATGGACTCTGAAAATATGGCACCTGTGGCACCAGCCATCAGCTCTCCGGCCATGACGCAGGGCAACATGCCCAACAACAGCTCAGATCCCTTCCTCAACAGGCAGGTGTCCTCTTTACCCTCTTGATGCTCTCTAATGTTAAAAATGAGTTTGACATGTCTAGATCTCCCAGAATGCACTCTGGTTGTGCCACAGCATTGAGGGTGTGAAGCTATGTTAAAGTGTGTGTCTTTGTGGGTGTGTGTGTGCAGTGGGCCGTATCACTCACGAGAGCAGAGCACAGACAGTGGACTCGGACTGGGCTGCTACAGCATCCCCACCACTCCTGAGGACTTCCTGAACAACATGGAGGAGATGGACACAGGTGCAGCACAAGACACCATGACATAGCAAACATACAGATAAAAACATTATAATTACAGATAAAAACATTATATCAGATAAAAACATTATAATTACATGCCATTGCTAAATTCTTGCAAAATATCTGGTTGAATGACACACACACACACACACACACAACCATATATATATATAATATATATATGGTTGTGTGTGTGTGTGTGTGTGTGTGTGTGTGTGTGTGTGTGTGTGTGTGTGTGTGTGTGTGTGTGTGTGTGTGTGTGTGTGTGTGTGTGTGTGTGTGTTTGTGGCATTTTGCACTAAGTTATGACATTATTTTCATATGTCCCTAAATCTCATTATTCCAAATGATTATCATTCAGTGTCATTCAGTATATATATTTTTTTATTTAACTCAGTTTGAGTTAGAGGCAGTACAACACTTGTTAAAAAAAAAAAAAGGTAAAGAGTGCTTATTACTGAAATAATATACTTTAGAAGAATATGCTTAAGTGTAAACTGAACTTTAATTTTTTCTGACACTTAAATAATGTTGTTATTTGCAATTAAATGAAAATGTATTAAAATATATATATTTTTTGGACCCACTTAAGTAGAACTTAAGTACCTCTATATATTGTACCTATCAAAAGTTTAGAAACATTTACTAATGTTTGACATTTTTAATGTTTTTGAGAGAAGTCTCTTATGCTCATCATGGCTGCATTAATTTGATCAAAAATACAGAAAATACAGTAATATTGTGAAATATTATTACAATTAAAAATAATAGTTTTCTATTTTAATATACTTAAAAATCTAATTTATTTCTGTGATCAAAGCTGAATTTTCAGCAGCCATTACTCCAGTCCAGTTTTTTTTTATTTTTTTTTTTTTTTTTTTTTTGGAACCTGTGATACTTTTTTCAGCATTAAAAAAAAAAAAAAAAGCAGCATTTATTCAAAATATAAATCTTTTCTATCTATATAAATCTTTACTATCTCTTCTTTATCAATTTAACACATCCATGCTAAATAAAAGTATTAATTTAAAATAAAATAAATAAATAAATGCTGTCCTTTTTAAACTTTTTATTCATCAAAGAATCCTGAAAAAAGTATTACAGGTTATAAAAAAAATATTGAGCAGCACAACTGTTTCCAAAAATGATAATAAATAAGCATATTAGAATGATTTTTGAAGGATCATGTGACACTGAAGACTAGAGTAATGGCTGATGAAAATTCAGCTTTGCATAAAATAAATTAGATTTTGAAGTATATTAAAATAGAAAACTATTATTTAAAATTGTAATATTTCACAATATTACAGTTTTTTTTTTGTTTTGTTTTTTTTTCTGTATTTTTGATCAAATAATTGCAGGCTTGATTAGCATAAGAGACTTCTTTAAAAAACTTTTGACCAGTACTATATGCAATTTCATAATTTATAAACTTATATTGTAGTGTACTGCAGAATGTACTGGCTATTACACATTAGTAATAATGAAGTTGCAATTTAGTTAAATATAAACTAAATATATGCAATTTTAAATATAGCTTTAAATGTTAATGTCAAATAACAGACTACAGTTAAAATTATAATCATGTACCTTTCATGTGCTTTAGTGCATGAAATATATAGTATTTGGAGGGGAAATACATGAATTGGGACGAAAATATGCTTGTCATAAAAATATGACAAGCATATTTATATGTTTTCTAAAATAAACAACTAACTCAAATAAACATATATAACATTTAACCTTCCCCATGGCAATGATAGCACATGACATGTGCCTAATTTCTCGCTCTTGCTCGATTCAGTGGGTGAACAGAATTGTTCTTAGCATTGTTAGGTAGTTTTATATATGTTGTGGGTGCGAAGGGTAATATTAATTCCTCACTAAACCCCCATCTTCCTGTCTGCAGGTGAGAACATGGTGCCTGTCAGTATGAACGTACCCCAGCAGAGCCGTTTCCCAGACTTCCTGGACTCCATGCCCGGCACCAACGTGGACTTGGGCACCCTGGAGGGTGCCGACCTCATGCCCATCCTCAATGACGTGGAATCGGTTCTGAACAAGAGTGAACCCTTCCTCACCTGGCTCTAGACTGACACGCCAGACTAAAGACTGTTTTATATAAATATAGATATTTTATTATATATTCAATCAGCCTCTTCCTCTAGTTTCACTTTTTAGGTGTCAAATTTGTTCTCTCACATCACCACAAGTCTAAGAACAATACCAAAGTGTTTAGCCTGCGAACAAATAAGTAGCATGTGTCAATCAAGACATTAGAGGAAGACAAATATGTTTGTTTTGTAACTGATGTTGGGTAGATTTGATTATGACTGTGTGTTCAGAATGATCACTTTGACAGTGGAAATGCCTGAATAGTGTCGTATAAATGAGTCGGGCTCTCTGATCATGTTTGTACATTTAACCCAGAGAGAGAGTCTGGGTGAATCTCACGAAACCCGTCAAGAATGTAAGCAGTCTTATTTCTGCCACGGAAAAAAAAAAGAATATAAAAAAAGGTAATTGTGACTTTCTCATCTCACAATTCAGACTTTTTTTTGCGATATTTAGACTTTTTTCCTCAGAATTCTGCATGTGTATGCATTCAGGTCAGGTGACTAAGGTGCCATTTATACAACACCATTTTCAACTAAAAACAGGAAACTTTTTATGCTTTTTGGCCATTCATTTACATGACAACAGCGTTTTGGGGGCCTGAAAATACAAACTTTTGAAAACATGAACATTTTGGAAAACAATTCAGTTATCATCTCAGTGTAAACTACAATTGTGAATTCGTGAAATCCTTCATGTTAATGCGTATTATGTGTTCAGTCTATAGGCGCGTAGTGTTTTTTACAAAGTGACATCGCCAACTACTGGCCTGGCAATGAAGTGTTTTTAGTCATTTCCGCGGATATGTGTGAAAAGGATAGTTTTGACAATGTTGCCGTCTGTACGCGAAAAACGCAAAGAATTTAAATTTTTCGTACATTGATGTTGTGTAAACGTACCATTAAAAAACTGAACTGTGAGAATTGCAGAAATGAGAATTCATAGAAAAGCAATTTCGAGATATAAACTCTCACTACTTGGCAAAAAAAAGTTACAACTACAAGATATAAACTTGCAATTCTGAGATAAAAAAAGTCAGAATTGTGTGATATAAACAGTTACATTTTTTAAAATATTTTTTATTCCATAGCATAAATAAGCTTCCACAAGAATGTGTCTGTATCAAGAAGAAGAAATAAGTAAATGCTTAAAGAAAATTAAGCCAATTTTCAGGACCATTATGAATTGTGGCAATAATTGACAATATGCATTTGCTACCTTAAAGAGCTCTTTCTATCTTACTTAAACCAAAAAAACAGTTTTATTGGCATAGATTAATGTATTTAGATTGATTGAGTGATGTTAAATAACACTTTTGACTTGAATAAAACCAGCTGATTTAGATGCTTCAAAAATCATAATGGTCCCTATGTTTTCATGAGATTCACTCCGCTTTAATAATTCGCATTTTGCCAAATCAGTAGGAGCAGTGTGCCTGTCAAAGCTTTACATTGTGAATTTATATCCAGCGTATAACTATTTCAGATGTGTTTTACTTTTATTCCAGTATAGATATTGTGTGAAGCTCATGTAGACAAGCGTTTCATATCATGTTTTTATGTACTGCTACAGTATTCCTATTTTCTATTCTGTGCTCTTGACATCTGGTGCATTTAATTAGTTTGCAGTTTAGTATTTATCAAGAGCTACTGTATGAACTTCTTTTTAAATAGTTTTAGTTTTATTTTTTTTATTTTTTTTCACTACAAGCACTACAAATACACCAAGGATTCAGCAATACTAGTCTAGTCCCACAACAATATATTCAGGGAATATCCGTATTAAGTATTTTCTGATCATTTTTCCTTCATTTGAATGATCATTGTGGCCGACACATGTTTTTTTAATTTTTTTTTATTGATTTTACTACCCTGGCTGAAATCCAGTTCACTATATAAACATATAAATATGTTTTGTTTTTTACACAGGTCTAATTTTTGTATTGCATGTTTGATCTGTTTGATATTCATAGCATCAGGGGTGTGTAGACCCACCTCACCATGACTTCTTTATTGTGTATGGTTACTTTATAGATGGGTTATGAATTGAGAAGTGTGTTGGATTTGTGGATTGTGCAGTTGTTTGGGTGGAGGGGTGGTTTTTAGTAACTGTAGGTCAAACTGAGCTCATGACGTCCTTTATAAGGACCGAGCGGTTAAGTACCGGGTCAGAAAGAGCCGATACAAGCTGTTCTCGAACCCGAGTGACCTTTGGTTGGTTTCTTCAGTTTTGGACAACTAAGGATAAGATCTGGTGGTCTTGAGTGGCCAGTTCTGAAAGAAGGACCTTTTAAAGATTTAACTAATTTCTGTGATATAAACTGCTTTTCCAAAACCTAAATCATGCAATTTCCCAAAGAGTTGGATATGAGGTTTCAGTTCTGGTTGGGAACAGAATTTATTCATTGTGTTATGGGGTGAACTGAAATCTGGTGAGTGTAATCTGTACCGGTTGATGCCAGAGTTATGTAGCGCTCAACATTTTAGAATGCATTAGGTTTTGTAACATTGGTCACGTACTGGAAAGTTCAGAAATCAAACAGTTTACCACAGAAATAAGATAGTGGTGTACTGTACGTGAGAAACGCGGTTGTAACCTCTAAGAAATCTTTAAAATTGTCAGTAAAATTGAAAAGGAAAAGAATAAAATGGTTTTATTAGCATGGATGTATAGCTGTGTTTCTTTATTAATCAGTTTGTTGACTTTGACTTTACCAGCTGGTGTGGTTAAAAAAAACTTTTTGGCACATACTTTTGGATAAACAATTTATTAGCCATTTTCAGAGAGTACACAATTAACAATTAAGTAGCTACACTTAAAAAGTGCACTTAATAGTCAAATTAAAAGTTTTACTTGTAAATACTTTTAAAGCATTTTTAATAATCTTATATTGTGCTTAAAAAATATCCTGGCTCTTCCAAGCATTATAATGGTAGTGAATGGTCCTCACGATTTTGCAGTCCAAAAAAGTGCATCCATACATCATAAACATATTCCACACAGCTCCAGGTGGTTAGTAAAGGGCTTCTGAAGCAAAGGATCCTATTTAAAACTTTATAAACTATATTAACAAGCTTCCTTCAAACATCCGTACTTGCGGCGGAAGCTTAACCTTAGATGCGACGTATGATGTAGGACATGTAGTAGGAGTAGTTTCTTACAAAAACCCATTGCTTCACTTCAGAAGCCCTTTATTAACCCCTGGAGCCTTCTTTGATGGATGGATGCACTTTTTTGGGCTTCAAAATCGTGAACACCATCCACTACTATTCTAAAGCTTGGAGGAGCCAGGATATTTTTTAATATAACTACGATTGTGTTTGTCTGAGAGAAGATAGTCATATAAACCTATGACGGCTTGAGGGTGAGTAAATCTTTGGATAATGTTCATTTTTGGGTGAACTATCCCTTTAAGCTAGCATGCTGCTTCAGTAGTTTGGTTACGCTATTGTTTCCGGAAATCTGTCGCTAGTTCTGCCATCTCCATGACATCAATAAGCTGGTGTGTGGTGGGCGTACTGGCACAATATGGCTGCCATCGCATCATCCAGGTGGATGCTGCACATTTGTGGTGGTTGAGGAGATTCCCCCTTCAATATATAAAACGCTTTGAGTGCCCAGAAAAGCGCTATATAAATGTAAGGAATTATTAATTATTATTATTATCACACACATCGTTAAAGATGGCAAGCGATGATTGGTCAGGAAGCAATGTGTAGTCTGAAGTTTCTTGTCCATGACACAAGAATTCAAAATCATATAATCTGACATTTTTGTCTATCGTAAGAAACAAAAATGTTGTGTAGTCTGAAACCGGCATTAGTAGATCAATGTCAGTGGACATTAACTTGAAAAATGGTATGTAATGACGTCTTTCTGTGGTTTAAACAACATACCTTCTGATGTTCATGTTTATTTCATGCTATATGGATACTAGTTGGAAGAGATGATCGGTTCACGTGCCGCTTGAACTGAGGCGCTACAGTGATCTGTCGCCACACATTAAGAACCCAGTATTTATTGTTTGAACTTCTTAAAGGTTGACAAAATTTGAAAGCTGAGACTTTGTTTCATACTAAAAGTAATCTGCTTTGTCTCATCTGTCTGTGACTTGTCAGTGTCCTCTTTGCTCCGCACTGTATTTTTTACTGCGTGAGAACTTGATGTGTGGCGAGAGAGTGGCATGGCTTGTGAGACGTAACAACAGTAACTAAGACAATGGGTTTTTGCAAACGTTGGCCAACAAAGACAAATACTGTAGTTTCGCAGTTGTCCAGCAGGGGTCTCAGCATCACTCAGCAACATTTGTGAGTTACACTCTTCTGGACAAGTCAGAGATTGCTGTCCAGAGTTCAAATCAGTAAAATCCAAATAATTATCTGCACTGAAAGAATCATGTTGGCTTTATAACTTCATTCATTTAAAAACATTATGTTCTTTAATAGGCCTATTGTTATTTGAATGTAGAATGCTAAAACTTGTCTATTAATAATTAGGCTTTATAATGAAACACTTTTTACTAATGTCTTATTGAAGTTACATTTTACGTTTGTGTTTATTTTACTGTGTAACTGCATATAGGCTATACTGCTACACATTTTTATGATCTGACTCACCAAAACAACAACATCCCCTATTTATTATTACTGAAATAGACAAAGTTCTATATTAACAACAAAACACAAGATAGTCCATAATTAGACCAAACTAACCCTTTTGCATTATGCCTATATACTAACACGAGGCACAAAAGCATTCCTTGAACAACACAATAATAAAAACGATACTTAATAAAAATAATATGTAGCCTATAGCATAGATGTGTAACAAAGACTTCGAGTGTAGCCTACTCACCAGTAAAATAGTTGAAGGAAGCGGGTATTTGAGTGATAGTCAATTATAAATATAGCCTATTATGTTTCAAGTTCCGCAATTGTGTGTTAAATATGAATTTTATGATCATAGACAGGGGTGAACCAACTCCACGCAGGCACGTGCACAGGTAGGGCTCAACCCATAGACCTCAACCTGTGCAGTGCACCTTTTTGCCCTTACACTCCGAAGTGCTTTTTTTTTTTGTTGAGACAAGCTAAATAAACCTCACAAGAATCGAAAATGGCCTAATTTCCCACAGACAAGTAGACCATAGACTCGGCTGCCTCAATCTGTTTTGGCGATCTTTGATTGCGCCTCATTCGAGTGAAGTGCACGTGAACCTAGTCTCTTCCACTTTTACTAGTTACAACATGAAATAAACATGAACGAACACCAACAGGTATGTTGAAAGATACAGTACAGTACACCGAAATCCGTATCATGTCACGTAATCGCTCAGTCAGTGTTTAAACCGCAGAAAGATGTCAATAAAACAGCTTGTAAACAATGTAATACATAACATTTACCTAAAAAAAAAAAAGTTCAGTGTCCAAAAACTTGTTAGTCAGCTAGAAAAAAAATAGCTTAGAGAGCAGCATTTTGCTATATGCGCTATATTTCATATTCATTTTATTTTTACTTATAATAGTACTATAATGTTTGAATAGGCCTAAATCTGTTTTATGACAGCCACCATTTAAATGTTTATATTAAAAAACGTGTAGAAACATAGGCTAATTATGTTATTAAAAATGTATTAGTATAACGTTATTAATTTTAACATTTAATATTATAAAGGCTATGTACCAGCTGGGGTTAAATATAGTTTACAGCATTAGTCGAGACATTTTTTTCTTTGAGGAAATTTGCCATGTAGCCTACTGTACCTGATACGCCCCAAATTAATCATTATTGAATTGAAGTTATTCGAATCGAAATTGAATCCTGGTGTTAATGCCCAGTCTAATAGTGTAAATAAATGTTTATTTATTTACTTGACGCAAATGTCTTTTCTCATTATTTTGTTGTCAGGGTGTACCAGAATGCTTCGTTTACATGTTAAAATCACTAAAATTTTCTCATGGGGGAGGATGCCCCCAGACCACAGACCTAGTAAATAATCTTATTCAATTTTTCAGTTTCAGCTCATACCCCTCAAAAGTTCTGTGGATGGCCCTGACTCCATGGAAAGTCTAAGAAAATGCACTTCCCATTTAAAAAATACATTTAAATAGATTTCCTTGAAATAGTTTCAAGTTTCTCGCCACTGCACAACCTAAATATCCCTACATAAACACTGCTGATAAATTCTTTGTTAATAAAGTGTCCACGTTCACAAACCACTGTTAATTTTAACAGATTATGTAACGTTATGGGATTTGGCATTACAGAAAGCATGCAAAGGGTGCTCCCTTTATGATCACAGAAATCTAACTCATCTTTCATCGCAATCTTAAGAAGTTCTGTAACAATAAATGAAACTGACTGCAAAATGAATCTCTTATTTACATAATTGTTATGAGGGGATATTTGCCAGCGTGCAGAACTCAGAATTCATTCACCGCTCAAAACGCCAGAGTTTTTGTTCAGTGCTAACTTAAACACCTCTGATTGGTCATTGCATTCAGGAAATCAACAGATATATGTTTGTGATTGGCTACAATGCTCAGCGCTGCAAAAACACGCTGTAAGCCTGAGTGAGAAAAATTTCACAAGCCACACGCCAAGCCACTCTGCCTGATTTCTGATTCATATCTCTGAAAATAATGTGTTGTTTAAAGTTACCATTTTAGAGATTCTTCCTGTGAGCCAAATGCTGGACATTTGATTATGGAATATGTGAATGGCCAAATCCACAGAAATACGGATTTTGCTCTCAAAGTTTGCTGAATAAACATATGATTACGGGTCAAGTTGTGTCATCTGGCGGGGCACTGTCCCCCAGTGTCCTTGGGGAATTATTTTTATTGCACTTACACAATGTTGATGTTGCTATTACTAAAGTGATATTTGCTGGTCTGGCTTTTTGTTGAGAATAATTTATCATGCAACTATAATACTTTAGTTTGCCACAAAATTGGGGGAAAGTCAGTCGGTAATAAAGCATCAGCCACATGCATCATAGGACATAAAGTTAATCATTCCTGTGTGAAGATGAGAGCTGTTGCCTATAAACCCATCATAAAATAACATTCCCCTCATAAAAAAACTGATAGCACATCAATATCACAGTGGCGGAACAACAAACATTTACTTTAGCCAGAAAGCCTTCTCTCAATAACTTGGATAGACCTATAAGGTATATAACATTACATAAGAACTCTTATCAAAGACGTGTGAGTACAGTTTCAGCTTGCGGTTGTTATTGGACAGTCTTTACATGTTTAGTTATGAAAATTACGCAAATCATCTCCAACAGGCCAGCTGTTGTTTATGAAGTAACTCGAAATCTCCAGAGTACGTCACGGTGCTTCCCAGATCAACTCACTGCTGCTTCCTGTTTTCTCGAGTGAGAATTCAAAGAAAGAAAAAAAAAAGTCTTTTTTTTTTGCTGAGTGATATGGAAAAATGCAAGTATACAAGGACAGATAAGATTTTTATTTTAATTCATGAGTTTATTAAATGTCAAATATTCTTTTACTAATATAGCAATGGATTTCAACCAATTTCCTGAGATAAAATGAAACTATTTTTTATCTTTTTTTAAAACAAATATTTCATATATTTGCACTCTCCCTTTCATCATTAAAAAAGTCTAAATACATGTACGAAAATAACATTCTCTTACAATAAATATCTTTTTAATAGGCCTATGTATCAATACACTAAAGCTATCATATATATGAATATCCTATTTCATATAAATCTATATCAAACATCATTTGTAGCCTATATAGGCCTATATATATATATAGCAATATACAACAATATCAAATATCTGTTGCCTTCATAAGCCATCAGCCATCAGGCAGGTGTTGTATACAGCAAACACGGAAGAAAACACCATCCATCTGAACAGTATAAATAAAAATCATGAGGTGAAAAATGCTGACAATTACAGATATCGATGTATGATTAGTACTGAAGAATCATTGATCCAAGTCCATTCCGAGTGGTTTATTCCTGTGGATAAACATGGATAAACACATTAGATATGTGCTGCAAACTAATAATTGCCTGATGAATTTGCATACATCAATATAGATATAAACTGTGACTCTACATTACTAATATAGGAACTATTATTTACCCCGCAGCAGCCGCAGCAGTCTCCACAGATGGTGCCGATGAGCCCGTTGATCACCTGGAAAGCGCACAGACCGATCTGAACCAGACCAGTCACCAGCAGGATGCAGAACAGGGTCAGATGCCATGTGATGATGTCTCCCGGACCCTCACATAAATTCCACAGCGTGTGGTTAGACAGGTAGTTTCTGAAAGAAATAAAACAGGCGACGGATGTTACATTACAGCTACTGGATTATTATCTGATTTAATTTAATTGGAAAATAAATACGCACCCGTCGCTAAATGGGTAACTGGCATGAGTGGTGTTAGTTTGTGTGAAGCACTTGGGTCCGTGATTAATGGCCACACATGAGACAATAACGGAGTAACCAGCACCCACAGCTCCGGCTGCGGCAAACAGAATGGAGCTGAACATCTAGATGAAAACAAACCAAATATGGAAACACAAAACGTAGCCTGTATGTAAGTACGATTTCCTGCTTAAATGTTACCATAATGTATTGAAACTATCAGTTTATTCCTGTTTCTTCTTTGAAACAGTGGCCTGTGTGTTGCGCTTACAAAAGTAAAAAAAAAAAGCATATTCCGAATATTTCACTTGGGAAAGCCTTTTCTGGAGGGAATTCTCAGATGGCGGGAATAACATGACCATTGTGTGGAGGAATGGCGTGAAAATGTCATTTGTCACATGACTTCTAATCCTCAAGAGTGTTTTAGTCAAAGGGGAGTTTTCTCACCGCAAACCGTTTTCCACAGCTCTCATTCCCACAGCAGCCGCAGCAGTCGTTGTTCTTTAAGCCCAGGAAAACCAGCGCGGGGAAAATCATCTAAACAAAGACCATCCCAGTATATTCATTAAATGCCTCAAAAGTCTTTTCTACATTGAATCAAACACCTTAAAATCAAACAAACTTGTCTAACAATTAGTAAAATAAAAAAATAAAAATTCCCCTTCAAAGTACTGGCTATAATGCAAAAACAAACAAACAAACAACAATAAATAAAACAAGCTTTATTCATGAAACATGAACAGAGCAAATTTATTTGCAAATCCTCCATAAAAACGTTCTTACATAATTGGACGCATTAAATGCATGATAGTTAATTTACAGAAATTAGAATATCTATTTAACTTCTCGTAAGAGGAAAAGTATAAAACAGTTTGCTTCACAAATGTTCACTCACCAGCACACCAGATCCCAGAATTCCTCCAAAGTAAAAGACTTCGTTTGTGATGTCACTGCTCTGCTCGGCCACTGTTCCACTAGGGAAAAACAACAGAATGTTGCAGAGGACACAGATGATGGCCAGAGGGATGAGGGTTATCCCCAGGCATTTGGCAAAATTTCCAGAACACATAATTCAGTCTTTGCTAGAGTCAAGTACAGTCCACAAAGTGTGCGCGATGGTTCTGGCTTTTCGGATTCCTTTGTTCGGGTAAGGCTTCCGTTCCTGTGCTTGTGCAGGTGAGTGTCTGTGTGGATTTATACCCTCCTGCTTCTGTGATGTTAGTGATAGCCACCTCTCTGTAAATGTGTAACTGTGGTGTGTCCTGCACCTACAGAGGTGCGTTCATCTATCAGACCCCACATACTATCAGCAGTGAGTCACAGTGGCCTCACCTTAACATGCAACACTTTACAGCACAATAGATCATTCATACACATCAGTGTACCATGAACACATATGTTGATTTGACAAAAAATGTAATGATAAATGATGTGAATGATGCTTTTTCACATTTTTTCAGACTGACTCAATACCAATTACACATTTTAAACAGTAAAATAACAGTAAAATTTCACAAATATGTTAAGTAAAAAAGTGCACTTGAATGTGCACTTGTAGTGTACTTCAAACTTTTAGTTAATATACAGTAATATTAACTTGCAAATAATATAAACTTAATGAAATAAAAGACTAAAATTTTCTTACATTTAAGTACACTTTTAAAATGTGCACTTTGTAATAATGTCACATTAAAAGTTTTACTTTAAAGTACATTTTAAATCATGTTTTAATAATCATGCTTTAAAGAAGTAAACTTATTTTGATGTCTTGACTAACATACTAAAGCATGTTAAGTACTTGATTATAATTTTATTTGTAGTCTGTTATTTGATATTACAAATAATTCAATATTAATAACTGCTTCATTACAAATGTGTTACAATTACAATTACAAATATATTTAAATATATGACATACAAGTTTCAATAAAAATGACATAAAGGTATATTTTAGTTTACCATAAATCCCTGTAAAATTTACAGTAAAAAAACAGCAGCTGTGGTTGCCAGAACTTTACCATAAAAAATACAGCAACGTAACAAAAAATTTTCGTTAAATTTGCGTATTTAAAAAAAACGTATTACATTTACTGATATAATGTTAATTTAACAAGACGTTTAATAACAAGATGCATTAACACGATCTGACATGGAACACAAAAAAAAACACAAAGGGAATATAAAGGGAAGCTAATGAGGGGTAATGTGATATTAATAATGAGGGCGGGGCAACAATAGACAGTTGAACGCATGACGCAAAAACACAGCAACACGTGCCGAAGTACATGGCGAACGAACACAAACACCACACGCCGAAGCACGTGACTGGACAAACAAGACAGCCATGCATTCCGTACGAACAGCGGTACAAACACAAACACAAGGTAGATCAAACTGCCGTCCTGACATATATGGCTTGAAGGTTGAACCACTGTAGTCACATCGGCTTTTTTAACAATGTCTTTAGAACCTTTCTGGACATTGAAAGTGGTGAAAATTACTGTCTATGGAGGAGTCATATACCTCTCGGATTTCATCAAAAATATCTTAGGCCACATTCACACAGCAGCAGAATACGGTTGTCAGTCCTGTATTTGAGTATTTAATACGGTTATGTTCACACACAGTACGGTTATTTACGGGAGTGACAACCACATTCTATAACCAAACTCACACCCATAAATTTTCAGGACTCACAACTGCATTCTCGAAATATTTGCACTGTGTGAATGGAACCGCACTGGACAACTAGTTGTCTGTCACATCATACAGTGCAAGAGAAACGCTCTTCTGAGGTGTTTTGTATGTGGTTTCACTTTCGGTAACTTACAGCGACAGAGATATGAGCTGTGCGTCATCTTAATGTGTTAGATCCAGTCACTGTTCTCCACCGGAGCGGCTCCCGTCAGTTTTGTGTTTCTTTTCCAAATTCAAATGCCGTGTCATGCGCGAGACGTCGTAAAGGACGTGACACGTGAGTGCAAAGGTTAAAGACTCTGGCTAGCATGTGTTTACATGCTGCTGTTGGTTAATGAAGTTATGATGGATGAACTTGCAGTTCACTTAGTCTCTTTTCATGTCAAAAGTAATGAGACTTTTCAGTTTTTATGGAAGGTCTTATGGGTTTAGAACGACATGAGGGTGAGTAATAAATTATATAATTTTCATTTTTGGGTGAACTAACCCTTTAAGTATTGATTGCATATTTAAGTCCAAATGTCTGTCCAATCAATTGCTCTCACAAAATGTCCCTTCCATCAATACCACCTTTTAAAATGTCCAACATCATCTTCCTGCTTTAAAAGGAAATAGCATTTATCAAGCCATTTCATGGTGTCTTTAAAGTGGGTCGTGCACACACTGGCTGAAATGAATGTTTTAAATATATCCACTGGTCAGGATGAATAACAGAGCACCCCTGTGACCCCATGCACACACACCCTGATCATCCTCGCCTTGATGCCGGCTGTTCATTCAGTGTATGGTTGGCTTAGTTCCCAGGGTCGCTCCATGGAATATCTGCATTGTGGGAGTTTCCTCTTTCACTCCTCATTCCTCTCAGCACAATCTTTCAAGTTCATCTCGAAAAAACAATGAACTGTTTAATGGCAGCATTATGCCC
The DNA here is from genome assembly GCF_024489055.1 of Chanodichthys erythropterus. NCBI lineage: Eukaryota > Metazoa > Chordata > Actinopteri > Cypriniformes > Xenocyprididae > Chanodichthys > Chanodichthys erythropterus. The sequence continues at coordinate 1,311,921 of NC_090230.1, forward strand.
AGAATGCAATGTTTCTGGTGTATACTCTAAAACTGAGGGGCAATAGGATAGATTTTATTTTATTTATTTATTTTTTTGCATTGCTGTTGTTGTCTTGCTATGTTTTCTGTTGGGGCTTATTGCTTTAACACAACATGTATTTGATATAAAAAATCAAATATGTATGACTTAATGACTGCAGAGTGAGCCCACATTTTTTCTGAAGTCTTGACGAATGTTTCTTTTGACCCCCTTCAACCTTGTTTTGTGAATCTAAATAAAGTATCCTGATGACATTATATGACCATCTAACAATAAGTTATTATGGCTTATAAAATTTATCTCATAGGGGGTGATTGTATCAGAGCGTCACAGTCTGTACTTCACACATCTCGTCATCAAACCTGCACACAGAAGTTTGCTCAGACCATTCCCCATTTTTAGGGTGTGTCTTCTTCAATGGCCAATGATAAGAGTGACAGGTCCAAAGGACTTCTCTTTAGTTGAAATCTTATCAGAGGTGGGAGGGAAGTCAATAATTAAATAGTCAATGGAAAGATCAATGCATTGTGAAAACAATGTTGCCCAGAGCAACAGTTACCATGATAGGTCAGTTACTTGGGATAGTGGACATGAGTGACGCACTCGTTGAAGTATGCACTGAAACAAAACTTTTTTTTTTACTCTGACCCAGAAAGGGATAGTTCACCCAAAAATGAAAATTCTGTCATAATTTATTCATCTTCATATTGTTGCAAACATGAATTACATATTAAATATATTACTAATGTACTAGTTATAAGTACATTTTGCCAACTGTGGTACTTAAGTTCACTTAATATAAATGCACTAATTAGCACTAACACTAAAATTGATTTTAAGTGTACTCAGATAAAGTAGACCAAATATACAGAAGTGTTTTATAAGTGTATTACTTAAAAGTGTGCTATGAACGCTTTACATAAAATTTTAGTGGATTTTTATAGTTCCATTTTAATGGATTTTCATGAAAAAATAAAACATGCAGGTTACTAAAATTCACAATTTAACAGTGAGTATACTTTTAGCATAAAGTACTTAAAGTGCTTTGTCCTGGCTGTGCTTGAGTCTCTCGTTCCTGTTCTGGATATTCCCCATTGAGGCAGTTTTGGATTACCTGTTGGAATCTTGTCAGAGGACTGGTTTGCCCATTGCAGTCTCTGGGCTACCAAGAAATACTTTTCCATCTGCACTCACGATGTCTGACCCTTGCTAACTTTCCTGCTGCTATTTTACTTAATAAACTGATATTTGCTGCATATTGAATCCTCCTTATTTCACATGACAGTACAATTTAAAGACACCATTGACATGTCGTTGAGTATATCATATAAAGGATATATTAAAGGGTTAGTTCCCCAATAATGGGTGAACTAACCTTCATGTCGTTCTACACTCGTAAGACCTTTGCTCATCTTCACTGCTTCGAAGCTTTACGAATCTTTCGTTTCGAATCAGTTGTTCGGAGCACCAAAGTCACGTAATTTCAGCAGTTTGTCAGTTTGATATGCCATCCAAATCACTGATTCAAAACAAAAGATTCGAAGCAGTGTTTTGAAATCGGCCATCGCTAGATATTGTTGTAAAGTTGTTGTTTGTTTGTTTTTTTGGTGTACAAAAAGTATTCTCGTCACATTAGAATCACTATATAATATTAAGAACCACTGTACTCACATGAACTGTTTTAAATATGTTTTGTGTACCTTTCTGGATCTTGAGAGGTTCGGTGACATTGCTGGCAATAGAGGCCTCACTGAGCCATTGGATTTCATCAAAAATATCTAAATTTGTGTACTGAAGATGAAAGAAGGTATTACGGGTGTAAAACGACATGAGGGTGAGTAATAAATGATATGCAAGATAATGTTCATTTTTGGGTGAACTAACCCTTTAACATTAAAATACATTTGAAATGAATTATTTATTGTATATATAAAAATATGTGGGCAATACATTATCAATACATTTTGTATATATTTATCATATATTATTCTTATATTTTAAATAATTCACGAGTGTATATTCTATGTCTGTTGAGTATATTTAAAAGTGTATGAAAGATGTGATAGTATGTTAAAAGCACATTTTAGTTCATATTCATGAACTTAAGAACATATACACTTAGATGTTCTTAAGATTATCTAAAGAAGTACTAAAGAATTTTTAGTATATTAAGTACAAAATTAGTGCACGAAAACAGAGCACTTATGTACGTTATGGAAGTGTACTGAGTATACTGAAATAAAGTGTATTTAGCGCACATTTTTTCACCTGGGTGGAGAAACAGAGAAAATATACATAGAGAGTTAAATTAGCAAGGAAGAGTCAAATATAGAAAGAACTGTAAAGAGATACACATACAAAACTTTTCTCACTGTTATCAGTTATGATAGTAAAACATCAGACCAACCCATTTATGGTCACCATAATTATTGCACATTGTTGTGTGCTTGTTGATTTATCTAGTATGTGTCAAAGTTGATGGTGAGACCAATGTCATTTGTTGGTACATTTATTACAGTTACCACAAAACTAATATCTTATTAGTCTGTGAGTACACATTAATTTTGCTTCTCAACTGGTTTTGCTCTAGGAGCAAGATTTTAATTAGAGGACGAAGATTATGGGGCAGCTTATTCCATAGCTTAGGGTCTATAACACTGAAAGCCCTACCACCCACAGTAGAGAGTACTTGGGCACGACAAGCAAGTTATCATTGCAAGATCTGAGGGTCCAGGCAGGAACAATTATATGAGCTACTTAGTTTGACAAGAAACTGGGCTGGCAACACAAAGCTTGTGGATTTCAGTCTTGGGCTTGGCTACAGGGATTCCCCTGTTCAGTCATCATTGTCTCCTGAGCAGCACAGATATTCTCAGGTCACTCCAGCATAGTTTTCCTCAAATGACAAAAATTGTAGAATATGTTCCTGGAATGTAAAAGATCACTTTTATCTTTAGCGTTAACCAAATCCTAAGTGATTCCAGGGACATTTTCTACAAATATATATGTATCAGAATGTCATTTGACAGGAGCACAGTATGAACAATACGTATGCCACTGGAGCAACCTCATGGTACAAAGGTGAAAGTTCATAGATAAATATGAGTACATACATAAAATAATAATCCAGAGTAATTAAAAAAACATGGATAAAGGTAATGCATTTAGTGATAGATGAGGAGAATGAAATTTTAAAACTTTTTAATTTTAAAAAGTTATTTTAGAATATTCACTAAATTACATGTCATCATTCATTAGTTGGGGATCACATTGAAATATAGTAAATAAAATAAAAATCTAATTCTAAATTTAGCTTTCAATTTAGTGTTCAAATGTAAATACCATGTCTTTACCACTGTATCATTTTGACCACAAACAGTTAAAACTCTCTTACAGTCTTTATCAGTATTTACGTTTATTTTAGACTTGCCAAGCTCAGTAGTTCTTCTTCATTACAGTCTTATGTTATTAGTGTTTTACAGAACAAATATTACTCTTAGCACAAATTACAAAAATACTATCTATTGTGGTATGTTGTGATAATATTTTCTATCTAAGACTGACTCTGAATAATGTGGTATGATTATTTGTCACAAAACATGTACAAATGTCTTCTATGTCTCTCTGTGGGTACTGTGTGGTGCCAGGTACTGTGCTTACATTAGATAGTGTTGTTTGCTTATCCCCTTCTCCACCCATGTGATCTTTCACTTCTCCATCTGCTGACGCCATGATAGGATGCTATTTAGAGCTGACAGTGAGTGAGGAACAGAAGGTATGGGTTATTACCTGCAGACTTTAGACTCTTGCTTTGACATCAAGTTGTGATGGAGAGTATCAGAACAATACAATCAGAACATTTTTTTTTTTTATATGAGTTAGAATTCAGTTCACGATAAACAAGGTGTTGAGAGGTGTTTCAATTACATAAGCAGAATATTATGCATTTCTCAATCAAACTGTGTCCAGAGAATTTACAGTCACAGATGCTAATATGAACTTGAGACTTAGTTTTTCTTGCTTAATATGTGTCCGTTTGACTTCAGCTGAGCTCCTTTCTCAGGGCCGGGGCATGTCAGCACTCCCACAGGAAGTGACATGTTGCATTTGTCTGTAGTGTACAGGAAGGAAATAGGGTGTTGCTCACTGCCCATACCATGCCCGGTATGGCCCAGAGGCTGACCAAACTGCTCTTTTACTGAAAAAGTGGGTACTGCTGGCCCCAAATAAAATGAAAAATGAATATTCTTCACCCAGCCCTCCTCTGGGGGAAGGAATGGTGTGTTCACCATCTCCTGGTTCAGCGCAGCTTCCTCCATCTCTGAGCCACCCTTCTCAGGGCCGATTAGATCGACGCTTTGAGGGTTTAGCGACGGCCTAGATAGGGTGCATTGCCTTCCTGTGTGGGGCTCGACGGGGCGTCCGGGATGACGACTCCAGTCACGCTGGAGCTGAAAAGCGAACTTTGTCGGCATCCTTCATCTCAGCCAGGTCCAATCAGAGATTGCTTTCCTGGACCACCAAGGTGAACACCGTCTGGCTGAGGGCCCTCGCCATGACTTTCGTCACCCGGAAGGTGAGGTCAGTCACCGTGCGCAGTTCCTGATGAACCTGCAGGATGGCCATGGCATGCAAGGTGGAAGCGGCCTGTCCAGCAGCACTGTAAGCTTTAGCAGCCAGAGCTGCTGTTGTCTTATAGGCCTTGGACGGGAGACATGGACAGTTCAGCCAGGTGGTGGCACTTTGCGGGCACAAGTGCATTGCAACTGCATGCTCCACCTGTGGAATCTCCATGTAACCCTTGTCAGTTCTGCCATCAAGGGTAGTGAAAGTGGAGGAGGCAGCAGAGTGGCTTCGGGCAGTAAAAGGTGCCTTCCACAACTTCTGAATCTCCTTATGCACTTCCCAGAAGAAAGGCACTGAGGCAGAACTTGGCTGTGAACCATGGTCCGCACCCTGGACCCAATCATCGAACCGCAAGTGTTCAGGACAAGTGTGGAGGGTTCCACTCGAGTCTGCATAGACATCAATTCTGAATCATATTTAGCGCGAGCAACCCGCCCAGAGGGTGGAAGCATAGCTTCATCTTCAGAGGACAATAGCCCACTCTCTGATGCAGCTATCAACATCTGATCTTCATCTGGTTCGCCCACGAGAGGGACCCCGTGCCATCATCCAGCAGCTCGATGGCACATAGCACGCTAGAGGAGTTTGAGTTCTGCAGAGGGATGAACTGGCCATTGTGCATTGGCTTGTTTATTTACTGAGGTGAGGTGATTGGGCTCCCGGGTGAGTCCCCAATATGTCAGTATCAATGTGACGCCAAACGTGACTGACTAAATGGGAATGATAGTTTTCTAGATAAATACTTGTAGCACATTTTTTAGTTTATGAAAATGTGATTTGTAGGAGGCGTGGCCTTGGAGACGCTCTGAAGGGAGGGTGGTATGTTATGATTTGAAACTAGCTCGCTATTGCTAGCCTCTCCAAAAATGTCCTATTGCACTTTTAAGTGTAATTTTAATTTTAAATATATATCTGAGAAGTATACTAGCACAGTTGAATAAACTTTTTTTTTTTTTTTTTTTTTTTTCCTTTTTTTGTAAGGGATGTCTTAAATTCATAATTACTTATATTGTCTTTGAAATATGGTTAAAGTGTAAAATATGGTTAAAGTAATTTCTATTGAAACTTAGACTGTGTAATTTATTTGCAATTATAGTGCATTTTATACTGGACTATCAAAAATAGTTTAAAACTTGTTTTGTTCAGTTTGTTTAAATGCTAAGTTCATAGAAATAATTAAAAACTATTTTGTTTAAAGGCACAATATGTAAAATTTTTGGATTAAAATATCCAAAAACCACTAGAACAGTGTTATATATTTTGTTGACTTGTGTACTTACATTATCCCAGATGTTTCCAAGAATGTTTAAATCCAGATTAATAAGCAACTTCTTCGTAAGCTGAATACGGAAGGCTGTCTAGCAGAAGATAGATATTTTACTTGTTAAATATGAATTTTTTATTTTTACACAAACGCATCACTTTGCTTCAGAAGGCCTTTATTAACCCCCCAGAGTCGTGTGGAGTGCATGTTTATGAAGGATGTGGATGGAAGCACTTTCTTCAACTCATACTCATTGGTCGCATTCCCTGGCATTATAAAGCTCGTTAGGATGTTTATTAATATATCTCCGTGTTCATCAGAAATAAGAAAGTCATATACACCTTGGATGGCTTGAGGGTGAATAAAGCTTCAGTAATTTTCATTTGAAAGTGAATTAATCCTTTAAGCACTTATTTTTCACAACATTGTAATTTTGCTAACATGCATATAAAAATTGTAGTTTAATCCTTTTTCAGTGAGAGTATCGATCTGGATATGCTGTGAGAGACATGTTCTAGTGCTTAACCAAATATACTAGTTGCTTATTAACTTTTTAGGTTTTGTCTTTTCAGTGAGTCCTTTGTTGAATTCATCTTGGCAGTGATCTAACCAGCCATCAATAAGTTTGTCAAATGTTTTGCCAGTGTGTTTTATACCTCGTGATTTTAGATGAAATCGAGGAGACCAAAGGAAAGAGTTTATTAAGTCATATCCTGGTCACAGTAAGAACACTGTTTATTTATGATCATCTCTCTCTCTCTTCTTGTATCTAATAGAACAAAGGTGCTGATTTGTCTCTGGACTGTCGTCTTGGTAACTGCATGCCCAGACGAGGGCCTTATCACACCATAATCCCACCCATGTGGATGGAGGCTTTGCTGCAGGTAAGCACATTACACCATGTGACTGTTCAGATCCTCTTGCACATTTGAAGTAACACTTTTCAGACAAACATGAACAGCTCTTTGGCAAATACAAGAATTTGTCATTATTAGTAAACAAATTGTTTTCTTATAGTATGATTTTGAACATGGGAGAAGAAAATGTATTTTTACCTCAAAAACAGAGAAGTGAGAAAATATCCATGCCAATGAAATTGCATACTTATGTACTAAATTTGAACCATGTTGTCACTGTCATGTGACCTACCAGCGTCACTTCACTTCCATTCATAAATCTTTCCCATGTCCTCATGGTATGGTAAAGTGTCCTTTGAGTGCACACTTCAGAACCTCAGTAGGTCACCCAGGCACTTTTCGCCAACTGTTTTTCAAATAATATTTGGATATACTATTCTGTTGGCGTACTGTTTTTCACCTATAATATATAATAGGGAATATTCAATTTCAGACACAGCCTATGTTTACACACTCTTAGAAGAAAAGGTTCTTTATGGAACCATAAAGCATTCTGTCAGGCATTTCATATATAGAACATTTTAGGGGTTCCCATCATGGGATCAATTTATGGATTTAGTTTTAATTAATTCGTTTTGTTTTGTTTTAACATCATTTATAATTAAATTTTATTAATTAAACAACTTGCAAACATACTTAATCACTAGAAAAAACTGAAATAACCATTAAACGTGAAAGTATTATGCAATCATAAAAGCCTTCTTTTCCAGGAAAAAACTGAACACCGATAGGGTCAATCATTACGAATGAATTGCCCCTCATTATTAAATTAAAAAAATGAAATTATAAAAAAAAAAAAAAAGATGTAAATCAGATAACAGGACCAATATAAGCACAAAATTAGTTGTGCAGGAAGAAGCAGACTACGATCTTGCCTTTTCTTTTTTTTTCTTTTTTTTTTTTTTAATTTACAGATCTATAAAGCTAGACAAACAGGAATTTTATATAAATGTTTAATTTAAAGGTACACAATGTAACTTTTTTTGTGCAAAATTAACAAAAATTGATACATCATCAATCCTTCTTCCAAAACTTTGAGAAAAGTTGATCTGGCTACTTTGATGTGTGTCTTGTGTGGGAGTGGCATAGGTTAGTTGTCACAATGAGAAAGAAAGGTTGACATGGAGCATCTTAATCTCCAACCTCAGGGGAATCACCCGTTTTTAACAATCGCCGAATAGAGGAGAGTCTACTGGCAAAAGAGAAAGCGACAGAGCTCGTAATAAAACTAGAATCAACATGGGCTTGGCTTTTCGGAGATGACAAGAACTGAGGGATCTAAAATATTGTAAAAGCGACGTGGATATGATGGCATTTTTATTACTCAACAGATGAGTATGGTATTTTATTGAACAGATAATATGTAGCTGCCATATGTAGCTCTCTAAAAGAATTTGTTGTAAAGCATTATCTATTGTGAAGACTCATTTCATTATGGTTGTTGTTTTGCTGTGCTGGAATTTATTTTCAAGGAAGTGCCATGTCTATTAATGGGTAAAGCTACTTACTTACGTCCTCAGCTAGTTAGCTTGAGATCCTTTCCATCTAAACTGGCTATATCTCTTAAGCCTAGTAGTGTATGTTTCATGAGCAATAGGATAATCTCTATCTTTTTTTTTAGTTATGAGAAAGAACCATAATTATCCGCCAAAACATTACATGAATTATCCATAAACATGTTATTATAACGCATAACATATGAGATATTTTCAGAAAAAAATTAGATGACATAATTTTACTTTTATAATAACTTATTATTTTATGACCCATGTTGCAATTCTTCATTTATAGGCTAATTTACTCAATGAAATAATCAATGGATTCCCATTTTAATGACAATATTTCTTTTATAAAGTTGCTTTAAGGCATTATAAGAGAAAAACGTTTGCTCACTTGAAAAAATGTTTTCTACCAGGGCATAAATAGGAATAAAAATTCTAAAGTAATGATTTATTTATTTATATGGTCCCACCTTAATAAGGTCTCTTTAACTACTATGCATTTGCATTATAAAATTGTGAAAATGATTTGATTCAATAATTAACCCTTTGCCTGGAGTTTGATTGACAGGCGATCTAACCAGTCACAATGCCGAATCCACCATTTTGTCCGACAAAACAGTCAGGGTAGTTAGTAGATTTATGTCGGTGGACTTGAACTTGAAAAATGGTGTTTACTGACGTCTTTCCACAGTTGAAACAACATTCCTTATGATGTTCATTCATGTTTATCAGATGCTATAAATCATCTAGGAAAAGATGATCGGTTCACGAGCCGCTACAGCAATCTGTCACAACACATTAAAGAGCCACAAAATGGTATTTATTGTTTAAATTTATTTAAAAATTACAAAATTTGATATTTGAGACTTTGTTTCATATCAAAAGTAACCTGCTCTGTCTTGTCTGTCGATACGGTGTCAGTGTCCTCTTTGCTCAGCAATGTATTTTTCACTGCATCAGAACAAGATGTGTCATGAGAGCTCAGCATGGCTTGTGGGACGTAGCAACAGTAACTAAAGAGGGTGGGTCTTTGTGAATGGTCAATTGTGTACACTTGAAAAAAAAAGGGGTTCAGTGGGGTTCTATATAGAACCCAAGTGTTCTTGACTCCATTTTAAAGAACAATTCATGCCAAAAAGGTTATACTTTAATATGATTCAGAATTTTCCAGCTCAGCAATGACAATTGACGCTGAATGTGTGGACTGTGGATGTGCGTTACAAATGGTGTGACCATTAGTGAACTGGCAGAAGGCAGCTCGTGACTGTAAATGTATGGTGGGACCGGCAGGCTGTAGGAGGGTCACATACCAGAAGTGCTGGGTGTGTCGCAGTCTTCAAGCCAAGTGCACCTCATGTGTATCTTTAAATTTGGACTTTAGTGAACTTATAAGCTTCAATAAGAATTTAGACTAGGAAAGACATGGATTAACTGCAGGGCATCGATTACTGTGAAACCAACTGTACTGCTGATTTTAGTACTATTTTTGAGTTTTAACTAAAACTACTAAATTAAGCATAAAAGTTCATTCTATATATGTGCTGCAGACACTTCAGCTCTGATATATTCAGCCCCAAGAGGCTATTACTTTATTAAAACATGATTATTATTATTATTATTATTACCAATTTATTTTATTATTATATTTATTTTACACTGTAAATCCACATAAGTTAAGCAAGTTAAGTAAACAATAATTCTAAAAAATTCAGTCAAACTGAAAGTTTTTAATTTTATTTAATGTTTAAGTCCACTGTACTTAAAACTATTGTTTACCTTTCATAATGTTTCTCATTTTTTCACCCAAAAATTAAAATTCTGTCATTAATTACCCTTATGTTGTTCCACACCGGTAAAACAAAAGATATTTTTTGATAAAACCAGCAAGACAATTAACACTTTGAATGCCCAGAAAGGTACTAAAGACATATTTAAAATAGTTCATGTGACTACAGTGGTTCAACCTTAATGTTATGAAGCGACGAGAATACTTTTTACGCACCCAAAAAAAAAAAAAAAAAACTTTATTCAACAATATCTAGTTTCAAAACACCACTTCATTAAGCTTCGAATGTTTCGAATCAGTGATTCTGAGCGGATATCAAACGGCCAAAGTCATGCTCCCCAGTGGTGAACCATTGAAATTTCGAAACACTTATGACATAATGTGGGTTCAACAACCACATGTATTTACACTTGTCCAGTTTCATCTGGAATGCGTCTCAGAGAAAACACATGAAGTGACCAGATGTACACAAGCACTAACACAGAAAATTTAACAGGAAACAGTGCAAATTCACTTATAAACTCAAACCCAGAACAGACTTGACAAGTACACAGATGGAATCAAATGTTGGTTCAACATATCTTGTTGACATATCTTACTAAGATGCAATTTTATAGATATTTTATACCCTTATTATGCACATAAATGGACTAATGTGATCCTATTAAGACAGGTTGTGAACCCTTGAATATAACTTTCAAAAAAAGTTCAGTACAAACGTTAGTGCCATCAATGGCAGTTGTCACAGTTGGTAGGCGAAAAAAAAAAAATCCTCCGTAGGCTAGATGGTCCCATTTAACAACGCTCAGTCCGACTTTGTGGCCTCTGAATTGGGAACCAGCTAATATCTTATAGACGAGATGAACAGATTGATTCAAATAGATGAATGAATGATTGTTATATATTTATTATTATATAATATTTTATATAAGTTTTTTTCTGCTCTCTCATGTCATTGGTCATTAAAGTCTAATAAGTATAACGCTCACACTTGTCCAGTGGACATATGACACTGCAACATATGGCTGCAACATATGTATTTGCAGTGATATGTAATGATGTATTTGTATGGGTGAGATCACAGCGGAAAAGCCCTCTACATGTGTCAGGACGCTGGAATCTGCTCGCCCATTCATTTTTTAGAAAGGAAATCGGGTGGAGGAGAACTGTGAGTCTTGAGGAATCTCATTACTCAAATGACCAACTACAAGAATAAACTCGTTACATTTATCAGGAAGTCATGTCATTGCACTTCCGTTGTTTTGATTAATTTGCTTTCATTGAGGGAAGTTTATAAGGTCAAAAAATGTCCTGCCCAAGGACTGTGAGAAAGACACATATGAATCACTTTTATTAAATGGAAAGTTATGGCTGGAAATTTTGATTGAATGAGCCATGTTTGATGATAATACATTCCATGGCAACAGCCAACATTGTAATGAACTGTATTACTTGATTTGATGAATAATTGATTACTCTTAGTAATAAATGTACCTATATTAATTGATCATTGGTGTATTTTGTTATGTTACTGTTATCGCTGTTTATAGTAGCAATAAGTCAGGCTGCGTTACAATGATTTTAACATGCTTTTAAATACTGCTTCGCGACATATTCATAGCGGATGGTTTTATTGCAGGGGTCTATGCGTCTCTGTGGTTAAAACCCCTTGTGAATTATTTTGAATTTGCATTTGCAGTGTACATCAAATCTTAAAAGTATATTTAACAAAAATGTACTTGTAGATACAATAATAGAAAATAAATAAAAGGCCACTTAAAGAGAGTCACTTTCATGACTATGTTTTTAACATTTAAAAAATGTAAAGTTTTTTATTTTAAAGTACATTTTAAATCAATAAACATTTGTCATGCTTTAAAGTACACTTATTTTGATGTGTTGACTAACACACAGTGAAGTATTTCATTATAATTTTAACCGAAATGTGTTATCGACATTACATTTAAAGTATATTTTAAATGTACTAAATTGCAACTTCATCCTTACAAAAGTGTAATTACAGTTGTTTAAAAACAGACATACATACAACTTTAAATAGAAATGACATAAAAGTATATTTATATTTATTTATGGTAATAAATAAACATACAATATATGTAATTATAAAATTACATATAAAAATGTACTTAAGTCCTACTTAAGTTGGTCAAAAAGCACTCTAAAGTTCAGCTAATTGCATTTAATATCGCTAAATTACACTTAAACACAATGAAGTGTCTGAAAACATTACATTAAGTTTACACTTAAGTATGTTCTTTTTGAAAACTTATTTATGTCATAGTCACATTTATGTCATAGTTACTAAAGTTTACTTATTTTTCACAAGGAAACATACAAGCAGAAGTTATTCTACTCTTATTAACACATATTTAACAAGCATAGAAATTAAAATGTTTTAGTAATGGTTTTAATAACATTTTAATAAACCACCATTACATGGATGGCATACTAAACTCTGAAGTATTAAATATATATTCACTAATATTTAACAACATTTAGTATGAAAGGAACACAAAGTTCATCAACGCGATTCTACAACATTCTTTTTTGTCGTAATACAGATGCTTGAGCACATATTTTTTGTTCTCAAACCCCCTCAAAGCACAGCTCAACAAACACAACAGTGGGCGTTTGTATCCTCTGTGGAACACTGTTGAGTTACGTAATGTAGTGTAATACTTCCATACCAGGCTGCTTTATTCATAAAGCCTGATTACTCCAGCGTCTAATCCTGGATCACAAAAAAAGACCTGTTACTTCATGTTTGTCTGGCTTAATAAAGATTTTACACCATAAATAAACAAGTGTGCAGATGATTCACATCTAAGTATCAATGTTGTCTCATATGTTTTTAATCAGTGTCTTTGGTAGTTATTGCCCTGTTATGACATCTCCTGTGGAGACACATGTGAGGTAATCACCTGTTTTCTCTGGGGGAAAGTAAGGACGCTTCAGCTAAAGTCTCTATTTTTCATACCATTTCATCTCAATTTTATATTAAAGAGATCTATTTTGTGAACTCTGAATCTTGTGTCATTAGCGTGTGTGTGACAGCAAGTGATGCCATCTATAGTCTCAGATTAGAAGTGTTAAAGGCTGAAACAAGACCCATCTGCACATCATCTGGACCACATGTGTCTATAAGACAAAGGCGTAATTCCACAAAAATATTGAGCAGCAAATCAGCATATTAGAATGATTTCTGAAGGACCATGTGACACTGAAGACTGGAGTAATGATGCGTATATATATATATATATGCGTGTATATATATTTCATTTTACAATATATTCACACAGTTATTTTAAATTGTAATAATATTTTACAAAAGAACTGTATTTTCTGTATTTTTATCAAATAAATGCAGTCATGGTAAATAGAAGAGATTTCTTTCAAAAACATTAAAAAATCTTACCGACCCCAAAATTTGTGGTGCATTCAAAAATGACAATAAATACCTTGTAACAACTTTTCTGTTAATCTGTTAACAAAGACACCTTTTCACTTTGTAATCACTGAAAAACAAGGTAAAATCTCCATCTATCATCTATGTAACCTTGTCACCAGCCTTGCAGTAAGAAACTGATACTTGTAGAAATATACAACATTAGATGCGCCTTGTAGTTTCACGACCTTGAGCACAAGGTTTATAGCTAATGTTAAACTGCAAAGCTCGATTTAAACATGTATTAAGTAAAGGATAATCCACGTCTAGCTGTGCATTAAACGATTGTAATGCATGACGTGGAGGCAAAGAACCACCCAAAGTGAAGAGTAGCGAAGAAGCTATTTTATTACTATAAGTCGCGTGGCTGAGTCAGTGATGAAAACAAGATTCTCTGCTCTTGAATCCATCTGTGCCCTCCGCGATCTTCGCTCTCCATGTGTGAGTGACGTACTGTGTGTGCGCTACAATGAAAACAGTGCATTATTAACTGTGCATTAAACAGTTTTAATGCACACCTTCCATCCAATCGGAATCGAGTATTCAGACAGACCATGGTATAAGTTGTTAATTTAGGCTGAGATTTACCTAATAGAGTCCAACCTTTAAAACATCTTTTCTGAATGTCCACAAAATGAGTTTTGTGGGAAAACAAAGTCCCCCACAAAGTGCAGTCATATCATCTGTCAGAGAGTTTGGAGTCATACTGAGGCCCGGATTAAGAACACATAGGGCCCTGAGGCTAAAGCAAACTCAAGGACCCTCTTCACAGTAGTCTATCTCGGTGCCACAAAGTTTTCTACCACAAAAATAATGAATATTTAAAATAAATAAATAAAATAAAATCAACAGTAAACAAAGATTATAGAAAGAGTATAGGCCTATATATAAATATTCCAGGCTACAACACATTAACAGCATACATGCATTTAACACCAGATGTGAGTTCAAAGCAAACAACTTTTGCTGTTTCTGGAAGGTCTTCTTTTTTGCTCTTTCTGGCTCATTTCCCAGTAATGTTTTTCTAGGGTTACGGCCTTTAAATCCAAATAAATAAATTAATCATTGAATAAATAAAGGACAGAAACAAGATATTTTTAATATACTGCAAATGTTAAACAATATTCATATTGCATTGCTTTACAGGCTGTTAATTATTGAATTAATATTTTACAATTAAAGTTTATTAGAACTGATCATATCTACATAGAAGAAAAAGTCATAGCTTCTTCCTTAATTCATGGAATCCAGGCTATGAAGCTCTTAAATTATCCTTAGTTGCCCTGATAAAAAGTTTCCATTGTTCTAGGACAGAATCCAGAGTTTAACTGTAAGATCATGACACAGGCAAAATCCATGCTCCTCATTACCATGGTTTTTATGGTTTCTACAATAATAATAACAACAACAATAATAATAATATTACTAAGAATAAACAATGGTATTTGTAATAAAAAAAATAGAAGCAACTTCTAAAAGTGACTTATACTGCCCTTATATTACCTAATATTTAATATAAAGCTAATAGTAATAAGATTAATAATAGATACCATAATGCAACATTTCTACGAGTTTGTCAGCGCTGTGCGTAAGACAGCTGCTCTCACGCTGCGACTGCTGGATGCACGTGTGATTTAAACAGGTAGCGCTGTTTCATCACTTGGCTTTTGTTGTTTGTTTCCAATGCGCTTGCAGCACTCCAGTAAATAACAGCATTTTATATGTGGGGGCGTGGTGGGGTATTGGCGATCAGCCCAGCAGGAAAAGTTCAGGTGCTCCGGATGTCTAGTCAATCCTTCCTTTGGCCAGTCACGGGCCCTCTCCATGCTCTGACCCTGGGGCTTCAGCCCCACCTAGCCCTTATGTTAATTCGGCCCTGAGTCATACTGTATAATGTCAGCCCGTTTCCTGTCTCCTCCTCCTCAGAGGAACAGTGGCTCATGGGGGACCGAGGAGGGGGGTAGTCTTTTAAAATTCTTCCACTCGTCCGTCTACCACTATAGTTTCCTGTCCCGGATTACAGCTGCCTGTTCTCATTCCCTCTGCTCCGTGTGAAGATGTGTTCTCTGAGCTTTGCCAGGTCTCTGGGTTTGGCCCTCATTCCCCTCGCCACTTGCTGCATCGTGGCAAATGTCCTGCTTTTCTTTCCTGATGGAAAGGTGATATATGTTCAGGAGGAGCATGTGACCACATTTGTCTGGTACTTTATGGGAATCGGAGGAGGTGGTTTGGTGGTGAGTATCAGACTTGTGTCTGTATAAATGTTGTCTTGTGTCCAGGTTGTGGCATAGTGTTGGTGGACTGAGTTTGCTGGACACATCCTCTTCACTGTAGGCACTTCCCATGAGGAAAACACTGAATAAACACACTAAATAATGTCTTAATTCAAATGTAAAAATGTTTTAAATGTTCAGATCAGATTTAAGCTAAAGAAAAATTACACAGAGATGTAAAAATATATATAAAAACTGTAAGGTTTTGGTTTAAGGGTTAGGATGTAGAAAATCTAATAAGCGTAATATAAAAACAACAGAAGTCAATGGGATGTGCGTGTGAGGTGGTCAAAACAGATCTATGCAGTTGAGTGTATGGAATAAGCAACACGCTCTCAAAACAGTTTTGAAAGTATTTTATGATTTGGTGAATTGGTGATGTATTCATACAATCTCTTATTCATAATCTAATTCAACTGTTTAGGGTTAGACTTAGGAATGGTTTAGGGATGAACCCAATGATGCCTTACCCGTTTTTTATATTTTTTTGTATGGGTCGTATTTTATGTATTTGGGCGACTCGTACAATATTATGAATTGTCATAAGATTGGGTTGGAATGAGTGTTATAAAGTAAACTTCTGGGCATTTCTTGGTTTAAAATGAACACCTTAAATGTGAAAATAATGAGCTAACACTAAAATAAACGGTTGAAGGGACCTTATTTCACAAGACATACAGTAGGCTACATCTGAGAAAACAAGAGTACGTGTTTAAGCAATAAAAACTTCACTTGTAATGTAATTAAGCTTAAACTGAAGTACAATTCTTCAGATATCTAATATGTTACTATGCCTTCTTTGTCAACAATATCTTTATAAACTTTCATCAAAATGCAAGATGCTCCACATCTAACACAAATTTCCTTTTTTGCTAACATTACCAAATCACTCTTCACAGTCCATGGATAAAAAGTTCCATTCTTGTTGAATATCCCACTTGTATATGTCAGTAAAATGTAGTTATTGAGGTGGAATTACTCAAGCTGGTTGAACTGTATTGAAAACTCTCTGTCCACATTCAGATGCTGATTCCTGCCTGCGTGTTTCTGGGAATGGGGAAATGTGTGGATTCCTGTGGAACAGACAGCTGTGCAGTGAGTGTTGTGAAGGGGGTCTGTGGCCCTTATTTGAGCTCTAATTCAAAGACATGCTGTACAGGCCAGCCAGATTCATCAGTTTCACATTGTGTGTGTAGATGTGTGGTTCAGTGATAGCGGCTCTGGTGGGACTAGCCGGCTCTGGATACTGCTTCCTGATCTCCGCTGTGGCGCTCTTGAAGGGGCCGTATTGCTACACTACGATGGGATGGAGGTCTCCTTTTGAGACCGACGGGGGGAAGTAGGAGCTCTTTTTTTCTTTTCTTTTCTTTTCTATTTTTTTTGTTTGATAATGCATTGATGGTGATGTTATAAGATAACATTCCTGAACTCTTTTCCTTCATTTTTTCAGGTATCTCTTTGATCAAGAGAGATGGTCTGACTGCGTTCACCCAAAACACATTGTGGAGTGGAATGTGACGTTGCTGTCCATTTTGTTGGGTCTCAGCACCCTTGAGTTCCTTATCTGTTTCCTGCAGTTCATCAGTGGTCTGGTTAATGCAGTGTGCCGACCATGCTGCTACAAACAGGAGTACAGCCTAAACGCTTGAGGACTGCGCACTTCCCAGTCTCCGTCAATCGGAAACAGGACTGCTCATCTGCAGAAGAAACACTGGGCCATCAGAGAGATGACAGAACTGTCAATCACACACTCCAATACACATTAACAACTGTAAGTCGCCTTGGATAAAAATAAAAAATGTAAACATTAAGTCACTGCATTTCTAATGAATGTATTGAAACATTTCAACATCACTCCAGCCGAATTTATATTAGCAGTGCATGTTTTCTGTATAGAACAAATATTTGTATTGTCTACTACCTGCAATATGCATTTTGCTCAAATTTAAAAGTATTTTTGTATGAATTCTGGTCGTTTTGTACAGGAAGTTGTTTTGTAAATTATTTAAATAATAAGAGTAATAGAAGAACAGTTGATGAATGTTGTTTTATATACTTATAAAAGTTGTAATATGTCTTGAATATTCCCTTCAGTCAATAAATAGGTTTTGTTTTAGACTACTGTTGTCTGTTATGTTAAATTTGTGGATAAGCATTTGTAGCATTTTCAGTATTTGCAGTCCAACATTATTGCAAAAATCCACTAGGAAATGGTTGCTGTAAGCCTTATTATCCCATTGCAGCAATAAAATAATCTCTGAATAATAATAATCTTTAAAGCCGTGTCACTCTGTAGCACTAGCCCAAAGCCTCTTGGTATTTATTTTAAAGACATGCAGATTTCTGGCCAAACATAAGCTACACAAGTACCTTAGCACAAACTCTTTAGTTCCAAAAGACATTTATCCCATCATGATTTGTATTTTTGTGTATAAATCATACTAAACAGTTGCAGATTTCCAATCAGAATGTAAAATGTGTCCCTACAGTATATTCATGTGAAAAAATAATTGCCCCATGAGCTTAATAACTGGTTGTGCCAATTTTAGCAGCAAAAAGAAGAAAACAAATGCTTCGGAGAACCATACCTCAGTCTTTCACATCGCTGAGGTGGCACTTTTCCTTTCAGAACTGCTTTAGTTCAGCCCCAATGCAGGATTTTTTCAGCATGAACTGCCTGCAAGTCCTGCCGCAGCATCTCAATCAGGTTCAAATCTATAGACTATCTGTGATTACATATTCAGAGGTGTATTTACTCCTATGCTTAAGATCATTTTAACATAGTCGACTTGTGCTTTACAGACTGGTGAAATTCTGGAATTTTTGTTTGTTTGTTTGTTTTTGGAATTTTGGAAGCTCAGACAGTTCTCGGTTTAGAGATAATGAATATCTCTAGTTTTTTGGAGTACCAGATCCTTTGAAATACCTTTGTAACCCTTCCATCATCTTCTTCGTCATATTATAATTCTATTCAAACTTAACAGAATATCCTCCAAATGAAAATTATTATTTATTCACCCTCATTCCATTGCAATTTCCAAACCTGTGCAACTTTCTTAAATCTTTGAAACACAAAAATATACTGGATCCACTTTTTGATATACTGAAAATGAAAGAGCACCAATAATTATTCAATAAAAATCTTGACTTTTGCCCTATCTCTCCTTGATGGGTTAAGGAGTAGTGAATTATGATTTGTCTGCAAATTTTAGCATAGCGTAGCATAGCATAGATTGCTTCATTATTTTGAAATAATCTGTCCCTGTGCATTGGAATTAGGTTTCAAAGCATTTTAACTGCTGAGTTGTCTAGTCCCAGCAGACAAATATCTCTTAATTCAACATGAGACAAGTACCTAAAACCCTATTGATTTTTACGTAATGCAAACAAACTAGGGTTTTTGGTCAGCAATGTTTTCCCTATCTACCATGAACAAACACACCTAAGGATTTTTTGATTTTTGTACCTTTTGATTTTTGGTTTTGTACCTATAAATTGTCCAACCAAGAAAACACAATTAATTAGTCTTAATGTCTTAATTCAGATCCAAATTAACAGATTCGTTCTTAAGCTTTATCAGGCATATGGTTAATGACTTCAAAGAAAACTTTTCTGATAGACTGGAGTTTCCTAGAGTCCATCGGGTCACATATTGCCAGTAAATTCACGGGGTCATGCACAGCCAGACCGCCCAGCTGTGTGTGTATTAGTCAACTTGCCCTCTTCATGTCTGTTGTGATTGGCTGACTGCTGTCACCTTCTATCATTTAAAGAAGCGAAGCATCTGCTCCATTCTGAATCCCACTGATCCAAAATGAAGGGGCTGCAGTGGACGCTGCTTGGGGTTTTGTGTTGTGCTGGAATTGTATCTTCAATCACAAGGGAATATTTCTTTGCCATTAAGGAGATTCAATGGGATTATGCTCCTAGTGGTAAAAATCTGATTCAGAACAAAACCATAAAAGAAGATGAGTGAGTACAAACACTTCTGACTAGAATGTACATGAGTTATGAGTTTTGTATGCAAGAATTGAGCTTATAATAACATTTGATTTAACATTTAAAATACACTTTAGTTGCAATTTACAACTTATGATTGAAAATTATAGCCTTCTTTAGAACTTTAATGACAATTTCACTTGTTGATTCTGCCTATTACTTAGGCAGTCATACTCAACTGTGATATCCAACTGTGTCAGTAGATCATTGTTTTCAATCTCATCACTCCCATTGGAAATCAGTGCATTATTTACATAAAGATGAATTGCCGCTTCATACAGATGTTGCTGTTAGTTGAAAATTTTGGAATTGAAAATTCCGAAAGTGAGTTCTGGCGACTTTGTTTCTGCAGATAGTCGTCAGTAAGTGTGAATGCAGCTTTAGAGTCTGGATCTTCAACAAATGCTTAAACCCAAGTATTTTACGTGTTTAGACTTAATATTTTTAAATGGTGGATGATAAAATGAGCAGTAAGCCATCATTTAGCAATACCTTATTCATAACCTAATAACTGCCTAGCAACACCTTAGCAAACACTCTAGAAACCACACAGAAACCCTAGTAACCACCAAGTGACACCCTATAGCAACCACCCAGAACACCTTAGAAATGCCCTCACTCCAAAATGTGTACGCGGTAGTCATGTATGATATCGCAAATCATGCGGATTTTTGAGAAGGTGTATGCTATTCCTCAGAATTAGAAATTTTGAAAGAAATTCTGCACTAGGAAGCACCATTCACAATTCCTTTAAAAGTTTATACGAAAACTTTTAAAAGTTTAAAAGAAAACACTGCCTGTGTAGGAGTGTTGCCAGATTTTTCACAGAAGTTTCACAGAGAATGTTGTGTTGGTGCTTGACAGAGAGGCACGGGTGTTTCTGGAGAGGGGAGAGCAGCGGATCGGGCAGGTGTATAAGAAGGCAGTGTACCAGCAATATACTGACGCCACCTACAGGCAGGAGATAGAAAAACCCAAGTGGCTGGGCTACCTCGGACCCCTCATTAGTGCAGAGGAAGATGACATAGTTGTTGTGCATCTGAAGAACATGGCCACACGAGCATACTCCATCCATGCACACGGACTCAGTTACAACAAGACCCATGAAGGTGTGTGCTGCAAATTATGTCAAATACGGGTCTGGATTCATTTCATCAGTTTAACTTTTGGGTAACACTTTTGAATACTGATCCTTCATTACTGAATACCTACACAGGAACAAATGAGTACTGCATTATTAACACTCTATTAACTACTATTAACTAACAAGAAACTGATTTATGAAATAGTAAGTAACAGTGCTCAGTTGAAGGAGGTAGTTCACTATATTCTCCCAGAGAACTACTAAGAACTACTATATACAGGTTCATAATTAACATGAATAATGCATAATAATTAATTCTAAAGTAAAGGTCATGGTAACCCACTAGTAACGACTGATGTATTACCAAATCCTTCAGAAGGAATTACTAATTATTTGGATCAGTATTCTGAAGTGAAAAACATGATAACTCTCTAGTAACTACTGAAGTCATTGTAAACTTTTGAAGATTTTGTACAGTTTTGTACAGTAATTCCTTCTAAAGTATTTGGTAACACTTAAGTAATCATTAGTAGATTACCATGACCTTCACTTTAGAATACTGATCCAAATAAGTAGTAGTTCCTTTAGAATTATGTAGTAACTCTTGAGTTATTACTATCCAATACTTTACAAAAACCTCAAAAGTTTACAATGACTTCAGTAGTTACTAGAGAGTTATCATGTTTCTTACTTTAGAATACTGAATTAGAATTAGTAATTCCTTCTGAAGGATTTGGTAATAGCTAGTGGGTTACCATGACCTTCACTTTAGAATTAATTATACATTATGCATTATTCACATTAATTGTGAATCTGTATATAGTAGTTCTTAGTAGTTCTCTGGGAGGTATGAAAAAAAAATAGTAGTTGATTGGCTAATAGTGAACTACTACCTTCAACTGAGCACTGTTATTACTAATTCGTAAATCAGAGTTTCTTGTTAGTTAATAGTAGTTACTAAAGTGTTAATAATGCATTACTCATTTGTGTCTGTGTAGTTATTCATTAATGAAGGATCAATATTCTCGTGAAATGTTCATCATAAATACTCTAAATTCGGAATTTCTCTCCAGGAGCACTGTATCCCGATTCATCAGAAAAGGAGGAGAAACATGACGATTCAGTGGCCCCTGGGAAGTCTTTCACCTATGTTTGGACTCTGCCACCTTCCCATACCCCTGGCAAAGATGACACTACCTGCCTGACCAGAATATACCACTCCCATGTTAATGCCCCCAAAGACATCGCCACAGGCCTCATTGGACCTCTCATTATATGTAAAAAAGGTAGAAATCTTTCTCTTCACTTCAAATGCTAGGACCCCTCTAATTACAGTAATGTTTTGGGTTCAAATACAAGTAACTTTAAAATGTAAGTAAAAGTATAGCCACAAAGCTTTATACATTAGCATGAGGCTAGTTTGAAAGAATCACTTACTGACTGCATAATTTTTTTCCAACTCATGTCATGACAATGTCAACCAGTAAATGCAGTGTTTTTTATATGAAACAAAGAATTTACATCAGTGACAAATAACTGGAAATGTATATAACTTAGTCCCACCCCAAATTTAATGCAAAATACAGGCTTCAAATACTTTTAAAGCCATAAAGTGCCTGACCACCATTTAGTTGTGTGTATTTAATTTAATAAAAAAATAAAAATAAAAAATAAAAATTCTACATTTTTCATCAGATTTTTGTCAAAGGTTTGATATTTGTCAACATTGGTCTGTATTAGATCTGGAACATTCCATTAAGGCCTGAACAAAAATAAGTCTTAAAAAGTAATTATGCATATTACATAAGCATTTTTAATAGTCTTTTCACTCAGGGTTTCAGGAACCACCCAGTTAGAATAAGTTTGTTAGTGTACGTTTACAACAGATAATAAATTTACAGATCATATATAACAGTATATATATAAAAAAAAAAAAAAAAAACATCTGGCTAACTGCTTCACTGTGACAACTTGGGATATGATGACACTCAAATGATTATGTACATTCACATAAAAAGCTGACCACCATGAATGCCATTGTTTAATTCACACACTTCAAGTTGTGATATAGTCCATTAACAATAAATAATTCTTTTTTTGTTTGTGCAATTGTCAGGCTCTCTAGATGTCCATGGCGATAAGACAGCTGACTATCTTTACACCCTCATGTTTACGGTGTCTGATGAGAACCTCAGCTGGTACCTGGATGAAAATATCAAGACGTACTGCTCAGCAGCCGCCAAAGTAAAAAAGGATGATGACGGCTTCCAGGAAAGCAATAAAATGCACTGTGAGTTCAGTAATAATGTCCTGGAATAATGCCTTATGATAACCTAAAATGTGAAAAGGGCAACTGGTCAAACCTTGTTCTAAACACATCTATTTACTACCTATAATACTAGCATACTTTACTATATACTGCCTACTATTTATTAAAAATGTATGTGTAACTATCAAAGAATTTCAAATTCCCTTGTGAACTTTATTGTAGCCATCAATGGGTACGTCTACGGCAACTTGCCAGACCTCACTATGTGCATGGGAAATAAGATCCACTGGCACCTGTTTGGGATAGGTAATGAGGTGGACATCCACTCAGCCTTCTTCCATGGACAGATCCTGACGGACAAGCAGCACCATGTTGACACCGTTAGTCTGTTCCCGGCTACTTTTGTTAATGTAGAGATGATGGCAGACAATCCCGGCCAATGGCTACTCAGTTGTCAAGTCAATGATCATTTAAAAGGTAAAGACAGGCCAGATCTGAGTGTAAATTTAGTATTATTATACCTTATTGTTGTGTTGAATTAAATTACATTTCTCCCCACTTTTAGCTGGCATGCAAGCCATTTTTGAGATCAAGAAATGTTTCCCAAATGTGCATAAACCCAGACCATTTGGAGAAGTGAGACAGTATTACATTGCTGCTGAGGAACTCATCTGGGATTATGGGCCAACAGAAATAAACCAGTATACAGGGAAGAAACTTGTTGATGACAGGTAACAATATTGTTTTAAGATCTTCACTGAGAGACATACTAAAGTCAAAGGGAATGTCTTTGAATTTGAGCTTGTCTCTGAATATCCACAGTGTATCTGACACTTTCTTTGATAACCGCAATGATCGCATTGGAGGCAAATACAAGAAGGTCCAATATGTGGAATACACAGATGAAACATTCACAAAGCGCAAAGAGAGGACCTCGGAGGAGCAGCACCTGGGAATTCTGGGTAGATGTTGTAGATAGAACACTGTATTTAACTTGGAACCGGATTAGAATTGAATTATAAACCCAAATTAATATCTTTGAGTTGTTTTTTAGGTCCAGTCATCCGAGCAGAAGAAGAGGACACAATTAAAGTGACATTTAGAAATAAAGCAAGCAGGCCCTACAGTATTCAACCTCACGGAGTGCAATATAGTATAGAAATGGATGGAACACTCTACCACAATGTCCTGGAAGGTAAAGAAAAAACCTCATTAAATAAATGTATAAAATTTATTACAGTCTTGAACAAAATATCACTATTTAATTTTATTTTTCTATGTAGAGACATACACTGCCAAGAAGCTTCGTGAACTCAAGAAAGAAGCAAGTAAGAAAAAGATCTCAGTAATATACAGAAAGATCTGAAAATTAAAGGGATAAGCAATCCCAAACTGTTGTCTATTAACTCTAATGTTGAATCAAGGTCAGGGATCATTGCGCAAAAGTGTATTTTCCCAGTCCTGGCTGGAATCAGTCCAAATTTATCAGAGACCAAAGTTCCCTCTCTGAATTATCTGGGTGATTAGCGAGCGCATGACTGGCTTTACTGAGAATGAACAGAGAGGAAAATCAAATCAAATTCACCATGATTTTTCTTAATACTTGTTTCTGGCCTTATTGTTCACCAGTTCACATTACTCCATAGAAAAAAAAGTCTTTATAATCCATCCATCCATCCAACCCTTTTCCAAAACCATACGTCCTACGTAGGGTTGCAGGGATGCTAGAGCCTTTCCCAGCATTTTGGACCATAGACGGTGAAACACCCTGGATAGGTGGCCAGTCCATCACAGGGCTGACTTCATAATTTTTCATTAAAATATAATAATTTGGTTTACTTCCAAATGACTTTCATTTTTGGCTGACATCATGAAAATAGTTCTTAAGCATTATTTTAGGCAACATGTGTCAAACTCTGCTTCTGGAGGGCCAACTGCCCTGCACAATGTAGCTCCAACCAGCTCCAAAACACCTGCCTAGTAAGTTCCTAGTTAGACCTTGATAAGCTGGTTTAGGTGTGTATATTTAGGGTTGGAGCTGAACTCTTCTGGACAGTGGCCCTCCAGGAGCAGCACTCAAACTCATCAACTGCAAACTCATATTCAGCTCTGACTCAATCTTGGTATAGAAAGCTGACTTTTAACTATTCATTCAATTCCCAGTGGATAAAATGAAGTCCCGCACTTCATATTACTTATAAGGCAAGAAAACAATCAGTAAATGTACAAAAGATGTATGTTCTTCATATCTTCAGGAGTGGTTGAACCACTTCCTGCTGCATTGGTCCGTCCTGACACCACTCACCAGTATGAATGGGTGGTACCTAAGGGTGGAGGACCCACCGAAAAAGATCCAGACTGCATCACCTACTTGTACTACTCAGCGGTAGATCCCATCCGAGACACCAACTCTGGGCTGGTTGGACCTCTTCTGATCTGCAAGCCAAAAACCCTCAAATCAGGGAAGCAGGTGGGGGAGATGGATACTGAATGAGCTAAAATTTGTAAATGTGTTGAGATGAGAGTACAGCAGGGGTAGAGATGTGGAAAACTTTGTGATTTGAGTTCCAACATTATTGTGTAACAATTCTTTGCTCACAGCTTTGTCAATATTTATTTTCTATTCCAGAAAAACGTGGAGAAAGAGTTTCACATTCTTGCAACTGTGTTTGATGAGAATCTGAGCTGGTATTTGGATGACAACATCAACAGATGTGTGAAACAGCCCAAATCTATAAATAAAGAAGATGAAGACTTTCAAGAGTCAAATAAAATGCACTGTGAGCACTAGTCACATATCTTGATAAAACACTCTTGCATTTCTGTAGCACACAAACCAAATTGTTTGCACTTTCACCCAAACTAATATTTGTTCTCCATTCACAGCGTTCAATGGATACATGTATGGGAATCTCAAAGGTTTGAATATGTGTAAAGGTGATAAGGTGTCTTGGCATCTGTCTGGACTAGGATCAGAGGCAGACATCCATAGTCTTTACTTCGAGGGTAACAGGTTTCTCTACAAAGACACCAGGAGAGACACCATCAGTGTGTTTCCTCATATATCTCACACCATCATCATGGAGCCTGACAGCATGGGTACTATCCCATCTCTTTGACCTCACTGTGATAAAGAACAATTATGTGCTCAACTTATAACACAGCGTTGTTGAATTCTTATCTTGATCAGTTGACAAGTGTTCAACCAATGTTGTACCAAACCTATATGCATTGCCTTCTCCTGCAGAAAACCAAAGAAGTTATTTTGAAATACATTTTGAGATAATTTAGCCATACAAAGAGTCAGTGGGGTCCAACTTTGATTTGGACCAATTTGACTTTCATTATTTGGACAAAAACAGTTGAAACATTTATTTATTTATTTATTTTTAAATATATTCTATTGTGTTCCACAGAGGAAAGAAAGTCATATAGGTTTGGAACTTCACTGAACTTTGTTAGATTTATGCTTAAAACTAGAAAAATAATAATTTATTCCTTACACAATCACATAAATATTCATATCTGATAAACATTAAAGTATTACACAGTGTGCTGTTCTGATAATTTACCATGTTGCATCTGCAGGACAGTTTGAGGTGAGCTGTAAAACCACAGATCATTATCATGGAGGCATGAGAGCCAACTACACTGTGGAGAAGTGTCGCTTCTGGAACCGCCAATCTGAGACGATGCTACACCAGAAGAAGTATTACATTGCTGCAGTTGAGATGGATTGGGACTATTCACCCAGCCGCACCTGGGAGGAACAAATGCACCGTGGTCTGAAAGAAAGGTATTCCACTTCCTTCACCAGAACTCACAAATCTCATTGGCAAACACTACTTGGCAAATCTTACTCCACGAGTTCGCCTGCCCATCTAGTCTTAATAGGTAAAGATAAATGATCTTGGCTTGCTGATTAGGCTACTCCTGAACCTTAGTTTGAAACTTCATTTAAAACGTTGAAGAACACCAGTGGCATTTAGCATGATTGATGCCAAACCTGGCTATATGCCCAGTGTCAGGGGAAGATTATCAGTGAACAACCACATCAATGACACCAAACCAAACACCACTGGTTCTTGAGTGAATTGTGACAGACTGTGATCAAGTTTCAAGTTTTACAAGTTTGGAACAACTTGAGAGAATTTTTTGTTTTTGGCTGAAATGGCATGTCTGTATGTCATGTCACATGTTAGTTTTGGACTAGATTGAATTTACAAAGACTGTTCAGGCTATATCTTTGGAAAGGAACATGATGTTAGACTGTCTAAACTAAAATGTGAACACAAGTTCTAAATAATTTATTTTGATATATTCAGTCCAGGCAACGCGTTCCTCAAGAAAGAAGGAAAATTCATTGGTTCAAAATATAAGAAGGTGCTGTACAGAGAGTACACTGATGAAACCTTCACCAAACTGAAAGACAGACCTGCTGATATGGAACACTTGGGAATTATGGGTAAATATTTACAGAATTTGCTGTTGACTCATAATTTGGTGTAAATGTTTGTAAATCTTCAGAATATGCTCAACTGTGGTATTGCTCACCTCAGGACCCATGATCCATGGTAAAGTAGGAGAAAAAGTGAAGATTGTGTTTAAGAACATGGCTAAGAGACCGTACTCCATACACGCCCATGGAGTTAAAACTGACAGTCCTCAGGTCGCCCTGACACGTCCAGGTAAAGGACAACATGATCTGACAGTTGTATATTAGACAAATTAAAGTTCATATTTTTCATTAAGTCCAAATAAATATGTTGCTCATTCAAGGTGAAACTCAGACCTATACCTGGTACCTTCCAAAGAATTCTGGGCCGACAGAGGAGCAGGAGGAATGCAGTGTTGGAGCATATTACTCCACCGTAGATGTTATTAAGGTACCTTTCTGACCTATGAAACAAGGTCATGGGACCTTGTTTAAAACCATTTTGGATCTAATCTTTTGCAAAACTCCATAATATCTCCTGACTGTCTATCAGAGAAAACAAGTGTGATTTCTTAAATCCTAATGAGCTTGCTGTCTACCAACACATGGCAATTCGTAACTATTTTAAGTTTTAGTTGTGAATTTGTATGATTTTTTACAATATCTTTTGTAGGTTTTCGTATAACCTGATCACGCCCCATTGAGGGTTTATGGGTGGGGTTAGAGTTACAGCTTCATGCTTATTGTTATTTTAAAATAATAAAAAATACAAATTCATAACAAACATAATAAACTAAAAAAAAAAAACATGTTTTCTTATGAGATCAGGCTGGGTGCAGTTTTCAGTATTTAGTAAAATGTAAGTGTATTTATAATCATCATTTCTCTTGACTAGTCCACCATCTTGGATAATTTATTTTTCATTGAAATGCATTCAGTTGAAATGTGATTTCCAAATTTGGTCAAAAGAAGGTACTGTAGAAGATTGCATGAGATATCTATAGAAAAATCTTAAGGAACATGGTGCCTAAAAAACGGTTTTGAAACAGAATCTGATTTCTTTTTGCGCAGGACATGTACAGTGGTTTGATTGGGCCGCTGGTCATCTGCAAGAAGAGCCTGGCGCGTACACTGGGGCTGAAGAAAGAGATAGAAGAGTTTGCTCTGCTCTTCATGGTCTTTGATGAGAATGAATCTTGGTATCTGGATGACAACATCAAAGCTCATGTTAAAAACCCTCCAAAAGAACTGAAGGAGGATGAGGAGTTCATTGAAAGCAACAAGATGCATGGTGAGTTAAATGTGTTCTGGGTTGCATAGATTTGGTCATGGTTTTTGAGGATGAGGACATCACTTAGTAAGGATGACTTTTTAAATCTCAAATAATTGAGAACTTCTCATGGAGTGGTTTAGCATACTAAAATGTGTACTATCTTTACCACTGTTAAACTCTAACGGAGAAATTTCCTCTTTTAATTCATTTCCTTTAAAGCATCATTGCCTCAGCATTAAACTGCAATGTTCCTGTTACTATTATTATTCAACAAAAGCTCTAGTGTAAAATGAATGGTTATTCTTTTGTTTATCACAGGAATCAATGGTTTAGTCTATGGTAACCTTAAAGGCTTGAACATGAAGGTCGGCGATAAAGTGTACTGGTATCTGATGGGAATGGGAAACGAGGTGGACATACACACTGCACACTTCCATGGACACAGCTTTGACTATAAGGTAAAGCATCCCTATCTCCCTCGCTCACTCCCTCACATTTTATTCAGAAAATGTAAAAATCTACCAAAGCAGTAATGTGATAACTGTCGACTTTTGCTGCAGATCAGTGGTACACATCGAGCAGACGTGTTTGACTTATTCCCTGGAACGTTCCAGACAGTGACCATGCGTCCGCTGTATTCTGGCACATGGCTCCTGCACTGTCATGTCACTGACCACATCCAGGCCGGAATGGAGACCACATACACCGTACTCGAAAAAGACGGTGAGTTTACATGACAAGTACAGCATGTACAAGTGTTTGAGATCAGTTTTAGTAGTTATACGGACAACAATGAACATATTTTACTACCCTGTTATGCAAAGCTAAATGGGAAAGTGGGTCATGTTGTCACATAGTTAACACAAGAACACAAAAGTCTAATTACACAAATGTTTGTTTTGTGATGAAATTGAGAACATTTTACCAGCTTATGAATTACACAAACTAAATTATATATATTTTTTTCTTTTTTAGGGAAAAAGAGGGGCTTCCTGGGTTTGTTTGGTAGTGGTTAAAATTCAATGTGCTTGTAACAGGAAGTTTGTTTTAATACCTGGCCATGATTTTTCTAAATAAACACTTGTAGTTCTTCATAAGTAATTTATTCTTTTTGCAAATGAGCTGAAAAAACATTCCTGTCTTGGGAATATTGTTAAACATGACAGACATTAAAATTGGAATTAAAATAGGAATATGAAAAAATGGCCTCTAAATGGACTATATCGAAATACAAGGGGTCAGAGGTCATTTGTTTTTGCCTAAATGTTATGAAGATTTTTTTTCCTGACTTGTGCACAGTAAGACCAGGAAAATATGATTTAAATATGATTTTGTAAATGGAAGGCTGCATCTGAAATCACCCCCATACCCTTAAATAGGGCACTATTTGAGGGGACAGCCATTTGTAGTGGTGTCCGAAACCACAGTGGACGTTATTGAGTGCACTAATTCAATCCCACCATGCACCTCAGTAATGAGTGTACAACTGATGTACACTCTACGTCTAGAGAATACCCATAATGCACTGTGAGAGTCGCACATCTAAATTCCCGCATTTGACCAGAAGATTGCGCCCCCAGCTGAATCATCCATCCGTCCATTTTCCAAACCGCTGGTCCAATGTGAATATGACGTAATATCATACAGGTATGAATTCATATTTAATTAATTATTAAATTATTTAATTCTGGTTTATACATGTGGATTTCCATAACAGAGTTCGAGGTAAATCATTTCATTACTACTGGAGCTGCCAAGTTTGCTACATTTAAAAGATTATTAAAGAGCAAGCACAACATACTGCAAAAGCGGCAGTCCTTCCGGTGCACTTATTGACCAAATTCACTCCCTCTTTTTCATTTACTCCTTCAAGTGGACTACATTAGTGGAGTAATGTAGTGAATAGTGAATGAGGGTATAGGGGGCGACTTCGAACACAGCAGAAGAGAATGTTCAAGAGAATGTTTACAAAACGAGACTCTGCATTTGAATAAAATTTAATGATAAACAAAAAAAAGTACATTTTAAAATGTTCATTCTGAAAAATCATATGAAATGAGATGATAGATGCATTGTGGGTAATGTACACATACATTCGAGAAACATTCAAACAAAAGGATTGCAAGCCTAACAAACAATTTAAAAAACACTTGTAATTTAACAATTGTACATCAATGTATTTTGTTATATAATGTAGTCTATATTTGTTCTGACTTAAATTGGGAGTATCTGTTTTTTGAAGAAAACTTGTAACATTCCAGAGTTTATGAATGATTGTAACATGTAGTTCCAATCAGATCATGTTCACAGCAGTCAAAGATCTGAGAGGACACCTAACAGGTTTTTGGTTATCAGCATTCAAAGCAGCAGGACAACTGTAAATCCAGAGGTTTAGTGTTGATTCACCGATTGTCTAAAATAAATGCCAATGTCATATGATTTCATTGGCTGCATTCAAGTAGATGTGGCAGGAAAAAATGGGCCGTTCCATCATCCGGCAACAACTCCAGGAACTCTAACGGGTTCAACTCTTTGGCCGCCACAACCAGAGTTTCTGTAAAAAATAAAGGATATTTACATGAGCAGCAGAATTCACTTCAGTTCATTCTGTCGTGTTTGGACATAGCTTAAAACAGCTTATACCTTTGAGTGCTGAGAGGAGGACTGCGTTGTCATTTCCTGTTTTTCTCATCCTGTCACAGACCTCAGGGAAAAGCTTCTGCCACCACAGAGGCTGGATGAAGAGAGTAGTTGTGAGAAGTATAAATCAATTAGAGGCCAGTAAACAAGGACAAAATCTCTGACTGACATGAAAGTTACACCTTTTATCGCATCACATGTTTATTATCACTTTTTTCAACTATCATTGGCAAAGTTGCCTGAGGGTGAAAGATTTTCCCAGATTTCGCATCATTTTCAAGTTTGGGTGAATTAGCCGCAAGCTGTGCTTCGTACATCGCTATACTAGGAATGGATAATAAACAGCCTTTTTTGCCATGTGATATCCTGCTAATGTGGCCGTACCTTTAAGGCCCGTTCACACTATAAAGATTAACTATAATGATAACTGTATTAGCATCCACACCAGCGCACAGTAAGGTTTTGTCGTCTGCCGCTTTAAATGCTCAAGCTCTTTAAAGCAGGATGGATTCTGATTGGTTGTTAATGTTTTATTGTTTATCAGCTGGAAAAAAATAATCACTCTGAAAGTGATTCCAAGGATATTGTTCCTTTGTGCCATTCTTGTTATAGTTGTTCTGTGGATTCTGATATTCTTTTATATTTAGAAAGATTTTTAGAACTATATTTTTATCATTATAGTTATTGTCCTTCATGTGAACTGGCCTTTAGTCTAAATATGAATTTAATCAATTTCAGTGAAGTTTGGAGAAACATTTTAGGAGTAGTAGTGAAAACAGTTTGTGAATCCATTCATAATTGTGAAAGTTACAAAGCAAACCTTTCAAAGTCACAAAGCAAAATATATGCCGGCATATGCCGGCTCATGTTCAAGGCACCATTAGACAAGGGCAGGGAGTATTAACGTCTGGATATGTGCACAGCTGAATCATCAGACTAGGTAAGCAAGCAAGGACAATAGCGAAAAATGGCAGATGGAGCAATAATAACTGACGTGATCCATGATAACTGATATTTTTAGTGATATTTGTAAATTGTCTTTCTAAATGTTTTGTTAGCATGTAGCTAATGTACTGTTAAATGTGGTTAAAGTTACCATCATTTCTTACTGTATTCACAGAGACAAGACTGTCGTTATTTTAATTTTTAAACACTTGCAGTCTGTATAATTCATAAACGCATCTTCATTCTTTATAAATCTCTCCAACAGTGTGTAATGTTAGCTTTAGCCACGGAGCATACTATCAAACTCATTCAGAATCAAATGTAAACATCCAAATAAACACTGTACTTAAAGGGATAGTTCACCCAAAAATGAAAATTTGATGTTTATCTGCTTACCCCCAGTGCATCCAAGATGTAGGTGACATTTTTTCTTCAGTCGATCACAAATTATGATTTTTAACTGCAACCGCTGCCCTCTGTCATTCAAATAATGGCGGTTGATGGGAACTTCATCTAGTGAATAAACCTTGCTTAGACAAATCCAAATGAAACCTTGCGGCTCGTGACGACACATTAATGTCCTAAGACACGAAACGATCTGTTTGTGCGAGAAACCGAAAAGTATTTATATCATTTTTTTTCCTCTATACACCACTATGTCCAACTCCATTCAGGACTCCTTTAGCGATGTCTGATCGCGCTCTGTCAACGGCTGTGATGTCTGACACTCATTGAAGTATATGCCCGAGACATCAATGCCGTTGACAGAGCGCGATCAGACATCACTAAAGGAGTCCTGAATGGAGTTGGACATAGTGGTGTATAGAGGAAAAAAAATGATATAAATACTATTCGGTTTCTCGCACAAACAGATCGTTTCGTGTCTTGGGACATTAATGTGTCGTCACGAGCCGCAGGGTTTCATTTGGATTTGTCTAAGCAAGGTTTATTCACTCTTATAGATGAAGTTCCCATCAACCGCCATTATTTGAATGACAGAGGGCAGCGGTTGCAGTTAAAAATCATCATTTGTGATCAACTGAAGAAAAAATGTCACCTACATCTTGGATGCACTGGGGGTAAGCAGATAAACATAAAATTTTCATATTTGGGTGAACTATCCCTTTAAGCGATTAGACATGCTGCATGACGAACACTTTGTAAAGATCCATTTTTGAGGGTTATATTAGCCGTGTGAACTTTGTTTATGCTGTTTAAGGCAAGCGCGAGCTCTGGGGGTGGGGAGTGTGAGGAATTAAAGGGACCGCAGCCTAAATCGGTGCATATTTAATGATGCCCCAAAATAGGTTGTTAAAAAAAACTGAAAAAAAAAAAAAAAAAACTATGAGGTATTTTGAGCCGAAACTTCACAGACACATTCAGGGGACACCTTAGACTTATAATACATCTTTTGAAAACACGTTCTACGGCACCTTTAATCATCCCGACTGTTCTTCGGAATTCTTTTAAACAAATGAGATTTACATAAGAAGGAGGAAACAATGGTGTTTGAGACTCACTGTATGTCATTTCCATCTACTGAACACTTGTTATTCAAATATGCCAAGGTAAATCCATTTTTTTGATTCTAGGGCACCTTTAAGACAAATCAAGCATGTGTAGAACTCTAATACATTTTAGGTCTTATCTCTGGAGCAGTTAAGTTAGTTACCAGTTTGTCGTTCTGTAGCTCGTGGTTGGCGTAGGAAATGATGGCTTGTGGGCATCGGTCTAGAAGTCTGTCGATGGAGCTCTCGTGTTGGCCCAGTTTGGTGGCACAGAGCACGTGCACGCTGAGACCGTTTCCATCAGAGTCAGACAGTTGCTCCAACAAAGGCAGAATGGACGAGACCTCCAGTGTTGGGCCGCACAGCAGAGACTGCACACCATAAGAAGAGATGTACTAAAACTTTATTTGGACCACAACATTCTACATTTATCTTTTGCGTTCCAAAGCGGAAATAAATAAACAGGAACATTAGGATAAAGATGAGAGAGCAAGAATCAAGGCTTCATCAGGACAGCATTGTACTTGCTTCAGAGAAGAGCAATTAATTACACAACATTTTAAGATGAGCTCTCTTTGGTTTTCAATTGCGATAACTAACATGCTCACACTGCTGCTTTTTTTACACAATGCATTTCCTATTATGAATTATGATGCAGCTTGGTTCATTGGTTCTTTGGGTCGGATTGCTTTTTCACCACATCCAGAGTTAATTTCCAATCGGGCTGAGACCACCTCGTTCAGGTGATTTCGGAACGATTGTTTTGGTGCGGATCTGAGCGTGATTGTTGTGTTCATATATCCATAAACAAACTGAACTAAGGGAGAAAACATGCCAGGGTCTGAAATAAATCTCAAAATACCATGAATGATGTCAGAATTGTCATTTTTGGGTTGCAAAGCACATGTAAGAAATGATTTGCCGACCTGAGGTTTGTGTACACTGTAAAAATTATTTTTCAAAGTTGTAAATAAAACAAGCATTACTAAATTGTTTTACAAGAAAATACCATTTCAGTCTTTCTACTTAAAAAAAAAAAATGTTTAATTCAGTGTTACTTGTGATTCTTTGTAATTATTTGTGAGATTTACTAGCAATTTCTGAGTGAATTTCTGATTGTTTCAAAGTAAACACCAACTTTTTTCAATGTACACAAGGCTAAACACCTTTACTTCAGCTATTCTGGCTGCACTTCATAGAGGTCCTTGATATTAATTTGTGTTATTTAATGGTGTTGCTTGACAAAAAAAGAGAAATATATCAGTACACACTTGAAGTTTATGTAGGTCCTCCTGGTGGTCATGGGTGATGTTGAACTGGACAGGTGTCAGGATGCTCACCCACGGATACAACATTCCATAATGAGAACAGGAGTTTATCTGGACATGAAGAAAAATTTGATGAGTCTTTATATACCACTTCCAAGCTACAGTAATTAAAGATGTTGGTAAGACTTTAACACAAAACGGCCTCATTTGATAACATTAATGTATTAACTAACATGAACTAACAATGAGCTATACATTTGTTACAGTATTTATTCATCTTTATTAATGTTAATTAATAAAAATACAGTCACTCATTGTTAGTTTATGTTAGTTCATAGTGCATTAAAGGGGTGGTTGATTATGATTTAACTTTTTTAACTTTAGTGTGTAATCTTGCTGTTAGAGCATAAATAACATCTGCAAAGTTACAACACTCAAAGTTCAATGCAAAGGAAGATATTTTCTTTCCAGAATTCTCTGTTTAAGGACTACAACAAATGGCTTGTTGGGACTACAACAAGCTTTTTCCCGAAGAGGGCAGAGCTTTAACAGCTCACGCTTTGGTTGCTCAACAACAACAAAGCTTTCGAATCTCACTCAGCCAAAATGAGGATTGTCAGTAACGGTGTTCAGCCTTACATTGTTCAAACCGGAGTCGACACTGATGGAGAGACTCAGGAAGAAGTTACAACTTTTAGAATGAAACTGGATGTTTCTGAATGGTTAGTGGATAAATTTATGTACAGTAGTTGCTGTGGAGTTGATTCAACTCATCCACTAGCAAGTGCTGTCATGTTTGTAACATTTCGTACAGATTTCTGCTCGTTGTAAATCAGATAAAGATAAATTAGCACAGTACCAGTAATGAGAGCGGTTGCATGTGTGAATTAGTCATACCGTCTCTCTATTAATTGTGAAGCTGTGGGTTGTAAATAGTTCCTTCAAAAGTAGAAAAAGATATGCTATAATAACTTTTGAGTTTCTAAGCTACTTTAGTGATAAATCACAGGACAGCACTGACGACTAGTTTCTGCGTTAGTGTACGCGATCTTCACGTTTTGCGCAGCTACTGTTTGTATGAGTGTTTGTGCTACAATGCAGTTGCGCGAGCATGGTAGCTCGAAATAATATACATCCAATCGTCTAAAACCGCTTGAATGTCCAAACTGGTAAACCTTAAAACAAACACAACTGATAAAGTTTAGTGAAGACCCAAGGTTCACCACTTGCGTACCATCACTACGTGTTGAACCGGCGTTCACCTCCGTGTTGCTTTTATGCCACTGACTGGATGGGGCGGAGTCACATGGCTACACTCACGGTAGTATGTTTTTAAGGGGGAACTATTAACATGATTAAAAAAACTAAATAACCGACATGAGAAAAATATGTCGGTTAGAGGTTCTGAATTTCGGTTTCAATTACTTTTCGATTAATCGTCCAGCCCTAGCCATTGTTGAAAAATCTCTCGGCTTCCGTATCCCAAACGAAGCGAGTTGATGGGCGCGCTCTTGCTCTTGCTCTGGGTGGTGTGTGTGTGCAGCTTATCAGGGAGAAGTGCCTATACAAGGAATTCTGCCCTTTATTACGTGATAAAGGGCCATACTCAAAAAAACCCCCAAACAAACAAAAAAAACCCCGACAAACATGTCCACAACCGGAAGTAGTATATTTGGCACAGAAATACTCCGTCATACGTCCAACTCGTGTTTTGAAACTTTAGCCAACTTTGGTTACTTTAACAGTGTGTGTCAGAATGGATGAAATAGCAATATACCCCCCTTTTAACTAAGATTAATAAATGCTGTATTGTTCATTCTTAGTTTATGATAACTAAATTAGTTAATTAATGAAACCTTACTGTAAAGTGTTACTAAGATGTCATTTATGCAGCATTTTTTAAATGCATCTGTCTCGAGACCTAATATAACTTACAGGCTAACTGTCTTATCTTAATTAGCGGTGTTTGCTAAGGCAACAACAACTATTACTTGAGTTAATTGATGTGAAAACCTAGTTTAAACCTTGATTTGTCCTTAGGGTAAACAGCAGTTTCCTATTCCATTTGTGCTACAGACATGATTAAATCATGTGTCTTGTTGAGGGGAAGTGTACTATTATCGTGATCAGACAATTTTGACCTGACGAAAAACAAAACAAAAAAAAAGGCAAAAGAAAGTATAACATACACTACCGGTCAAAAGTTTGGAATAATTAAGAGTTTTAATATTTTTTAATCAAGTCTCTTCTGCTCACCAAGACTGCATTTACTTGATCAAAAATACAGTAAACACAGTAATGTTGTGAAATATTATTACAATTTTTGTTGTGTTTTTTATTGTAATATATTTTGAAATGTAATTTATTCCTGTGATCAAAGCTGAATTTTCAGCATCATTACTCCAGTCTTCAGTGTCACATGATCCTTCAGATATCATTTTAATATGATGATTTGCAGTTCAGTTATTACTGTTGCTCAGTTATTTCTAATGGTTCTTATTAGGGCTTGACATGAAGTTTTTTGCTCACCAGTCACTGTGGTTTTTCTAAAATTACTAGCCACAACTGTTGTTGGGAAATTACATGATGATACATTTAGCTCCCAAGATGAGATGACACACAATATTGAGTTCATGAGAAAGGGACGAGATTATATTTTAACACTATTTTAAAAAAATCTTGAAGAAGACAACTTGAAGGGATATTTAATGAGGATTTATTAATGGTGCTGGAAAAGCTGTGTAAATATGGTTTTCATGATACTGCATACAAATTTCGTTTCCATTAGAAGATTTTTTTTACACTGTTTTTGTTTGTTACACTGGTTTTCTCTAAACTCTCTTGCAGTGCACTGGGGATCCTTGGACCCCAGTTTGAACACTCTAGTAATCACCTAGAAACATGTAAACAACCACTCAAAACACCTGCTACTGTATGTTACATTATGATAGGAAGATAATCTTGCTCACCAGATCCTCTGCTGTTTTGAGGGCTTTGACACCGGAGCAATCTCTGTGCGTGATACGGTCAATATAGACAGACGTGAGACGGAATAGCAGCTCTTGGATGATGGATTCATGAGAGGACGCTACTAACAGAGCCTCCCAGAAATCCACCAGTAATTGAGGACTGCTCTCAACCTCAACACCATCCTTACACAGCTCCTGAGAGAGAGATTAACACATGCAGCTATGAGAAATACACAGACAGAAACACTCTCTGTTTCCCAGTGTGCTGCATGTACCTGGAAGAAAAGATCGGCCTCCTCCAGTCTGATCTTGCTGTTCTCATGTAGCGCTATGACTGCCGCCACCAGCAGTCCGTCCTGTGTGTCGCACAAGTGCTGGGCCAGTATGGTGGGCAGCACAGCCTTCCCTCTGCCGTGCAGCAGTAGTTTGGGCACCTCTATGAAGCCATACACCTGCAGCATCTGGAGATGACAGCGAATTAGTGATTTAGTATGTGTTGTGATTTAGTAACAAAGTCACCTCACAAAGCCAGGAAAAACAAACAGAACACCATAAGTAAGGGGTGGGTGATACGGCCAAAATTTTATAGTTTAATAGTCAAATGTAATAATAAAACACTGTAGTCTTCACTGTATTTGCCAGTTATAGATGACCGCTCTCAAGGACTACAACATCGGAACTGCATACTAGTATACTACTCGAGTACTCATACTACATTTACCATATCTTTCTATGGAAAAAATAGTAAGAGTATGCTAGTATGTGGTTCCAAATTCAGCAAACTTGTTTTGATGTGAATTTGTTTGGAACCTTTTTTTGTTAGCGAAATGGCCAAAACAGATAATATTGTGTCTAAAATGTAAGTCACTTAATATTAACATCTTGTTTACTGAATTGTATAAAAACGATATCATGCTGATATTTGGGACAAACCGGACTCTTGCTTGTCTGATTATTACCAAACTATACTGTATGTTATAAATATAAAAACAAAAATCCATATAGGGCATTTTTTTGGACCCATATCTTGATTTTTGGTGGCAAATTGATGGTAAAACTGCAAAATTCCAACCTGCTTTCCATTATTGTGAAGTAACAGTAAAGATCTGCTCCATCAGTGTCACAGTGTCAGTGTCACTTTAGAGTTTTCAGAGTAACTAAGTACAAATCTGGGATGAATAACTAACAATGTTGCATAGCGTCAGTGTAATAATTAAATAAAAAATTGTAGTTTTATATTTATAGTTTTATGCTAGTTTCAATGAAATACTGTGGGGACTCAAATTAATGTCTTTTTTTGGGGGGGTTGAGGGGTTGAACAAAAAAAAACAAAAAAAAAAAAAAAATACAGCCACATTCCTACATCAAATGATGAAAATAAAATGTTTAAAATAGTACAGAATTCCTCATGTAATACCTCAGCATGGCGGTCCATCTGTTGCCTGTAAGTGTGCAGATCACCCTTTCGAAGTGCCAGGGAGGCTATACAGAGAGACAAGGTAATGGACTGGGCCCCAGAGGCCTCCAGCTGTGTCAGGTGGGTTATGGTGCTGTCAGGATCAGCCTTTAGCATGGCCGGACTGCTCACAATATGAGGAAGCTGATCAGGTTCAGCCACACTAAAGATCTCCAGGACTTTATCAGCCATGTCCTGCACCAAACAAACGAGACAGGATGATGATTATAACAATAACATAATTTATTATAACAGTTAAATAATAACAATTATAATTTGTTTTAAATGAGTTTTGCAAAGCTTTTACAAAGATTTGGTGTGATAGGTGTGACTTTATTATTCTCATTCAATAAATAAATTTATAAAACTAATGTTATAAATTAAAAGTTAAATAAACACATTCTAATAATAACTGCAAAACTGCAAACCATGCAGCTGTTACATTTTGATACACAGAATCAACAAACCAGAGATGGCCACTCGAGTTAGTGACTCGGACTCAAGTCGCACTCCAGTCGCATTTTAACAGACTTGAGACTTGACTTGGACTTGACCTGAAATGACTTCAGACTTGACTCGACTAGGCACAAAAGACTTGTGAATACTTTAAAAATGACTCAAGTCTTTTACCCTTAACTACTGATATAATAAATAAAGACTTTTTGTTGTATTTGAATGGTTTTATAATATCTGCGTCACATATATCTGTCGTGGTAGATCAGACTCTTGTCATAGAATTTGATTAAGTATGTCCGTGTATTGTGCGTAAACTCCGAAATGTCGTAAGTGTCCCATGAAACATGACGGGAAACATGACACCGTTAATTCAGGTAATAGTACATGATTATTCATGTACCCTTATTGTAAAGTGTTACCAAAATATCTTAAACTCTGAATTAAAAGTTATCTAAATTTCGGTAACACTTTACAATAAGGTCTCATTTGATAACATTAGTTAATGTATTAACTAACATGAGCAAACAATGAGCAATACATTTGTTACAGTATTATTAATCTTTATTAATGTTAGTTAATAAAAATCTAGCTCCATTGTTTGTTCATGTTAGTTCATAGTGCATCAACTAATGTTAACAAATACAACATCTGATTTTAATAATGTATTAGTAAATGTTTGAAACTAACATGAACAAAGATTAATAAATGCTGTAGAAGTATTGTTAATTCTTAGTTAACTAATGTTAACTGACGAAACCTACTTGTAAAATGTTACCTAAATTTCTATATACTGTATGCATTTGCATAACCTGCCTACTTGACAATTGAATTCTGAGTAAATACGTAAAATAACCGTTAATTTAATTTCAGCAGTTTTGTGCACAACTCGTTTGCTATCAGTGAATTGCATTTTAGCATATATTTGATGACTACTATATATAAAATTTCCATCTGTGAGACACTAGTGCTTCCATCAGTACCTTGCTAAGCTCCTCCATGGTCTCCTCATAGATTGAATGCTTCAGGAAGAAGAGAAATCCTTTGCCGTAACCATTTGAAAAGGAGCTCATGGACATATTTCTTTTGATAACATCAGTCACAGTGAGGCCTGACATCTTATAGTACGGAAGAGCCAAATGACAGTCCTTCTTATCAAACCTGCAAATTAAAGATGAAATCAGAGTATGACACTGACAATTACTGATCACAGCTCACACACTCATGAAACGCAGCTGACCTGCTGAAGCAGTCTCCTAATTGAGCACAGCTCTCCTGAAAAGCCTGCTGCAGCTGAGCTCTCTCTGCAGGATCACAGTCCCGCCGCATGAGCAGTGCCGTCCGCAGGAGCAGGTGACCTTCACTCAACAGGTGAATGCAGCTCTGAGACGACGGGCTCGATTGCTCGTATCGCTTGCTGTATTCCACCTGATGGAAACAACGAGGAATGTTTACAAAGAAAACATGCAGTATGTGGGAAACATGGGCCATATAAAATCGGTTTTATTTTCTCCCAAATTCCTTCTTTTTTTTTCATTTAAATTTTGGATTCTGTTTGAATTAATACATTACATTTAAGTAATAAAAAGCATATCTAATTAATTGAAATCCTGAAACTTAACTCCAATTTATATATATATATTAAAAAAAAAAATGTTTAGGACTCTATGAAATCCACTATTTTCTTTCCAAAATTCACTATTTTTTCCATTTGATTTATTTATTTATTTTGGATTCCGTTTTAATGGTTGACTTAATTCTAATAATCAAAAATGTCTAATGAATGTAATTCATAAAACAATTTAACGGTTTATTACAGTTTTTACAATAATAATAGAATTCAGAAATTCTTTTTTAATTTTTCTGAATTTATGATTAAATACAAATTTATTATTAAAAATGGTGGTAATGAAATGAACCAATAGAAATTATAATCAAATGAACATTTAAAAATGTAATTCATTTTTTGGCAAACAGTGCTTCACAACATTTGTTGAAGTTTTAATAATTTTATTATTATTATTATTATTATTATTTACTTTGAGAAGTACATTCTACTGTGCAATAGAGATGTATTTCTGTCACAATTTCCTACTTCACGAAAATCATAGGGCCCTAGAAACATGACAGTGTTAAAATAAAAAAAAGGTTTAATTTGGTTAGATATAAGCAAATTAACCTACAAAGGGTTTTCTGCATGTGTAATCTCTGTGCCATTAGCGGCAGCAGACAAAATTGTAAAAATATTTATTTTATTTTTCTGCACATTCTTATAATTGTGGCATAATCGATTTCAGATCGATCCCCATTCATAAATGTTGTTGGACGCTTTACATATCAATCAGAGAGTCTTTTCCTGTCAAAGTGGGCAGTGCTTGGCTAGAATAAAATATAAATATCTCAACAATAGTCTGGCTCTACAAGAGTTTGTGATATATTATATATAGTGTTGATATGACAGCTGAAGCTACGGTACTATTTCTCTGTAGAGCTGCAGGGTGGACACAGAACTGATGACATAGAGGTTCCAGCCATGACCGCTGTCAGTCGGCTCTGTGGATTTGGAGATGGAGGTCTTCCTGGATCTGAGGAACATAGAAGAACATGGTAACGGTCATAGATTGCACTGCACAGTTGCATTCACTGCTTACGTTTTCTTGAGTTAAGGTGCTGCCACATTTACCATTGTTAGTGGGTGAAATGCAGTCAATTCAATAGGAATCAACAACCATCAGGAATTTTGTGAGGGCAAAAAATTTTCCAAAGCTGATTTTGCAGTTGGTCACACAATTTAGCCGCACTGACCAATAGAAGCCACTTGCTTTAAAAGTGACCTCTGCGTGAGCCGTGCTTCATACATTACTACTGACAACAGACAAGGGACCATTTTTTTTTTTTTTTTGGGTGGGAAAAAAATTCAAAGACACATATACTCAGTCCACATATACTGCTTTATATGTGTCAGTATGCTAGGTCACTTCATTACACAAATAATACCAATAA
Source organism: Chanodichthys erythropterus (assembly GCF_024489055.1). Classification (NCBI taxonomy): domain Eukaryota; kingdom Metazoa; phylum Chordata; class Actinopteri; order Cypriniformes; family Xenocyprididae; genus Chanodichthys; species Chanodichthys erythropterus. The sequence continues at coordinate 1,355,078 of NC_090230.1, forward strand.
AACACATTTAAACGGGTCATGACATGTATTTTTTTATATATATGTTCCTCAAGGTTCACTTATAATGTTAATTTTTTTTTTTTTTTGTGGGGTGGGGCAAAAAAACAAAAATATATATGTAGAAAAACGATTATTATTTAATCCTCATTCTGACCCTCTGTCTGAAATGATCTGTTTTTAGTAAGGGTGGGAATCTTTAGGCACCTCAGTATTCGATCCAATTCCGATTCTGTGAGTCATAATCAGATTCCAAAATGATTCTTGATCTACTTTTTTTCCCTTATTATTAACCCCTTAGCATTCCTGTAAAATTTACATAAAATGCCAAAAAAAAAAGAAGAAAGAAAATTGCATGCTGTTCTTGAACCATTTGGAATATGCGGTACAATGGAATGCTAAGAGGTTAAAGGTGTCCTAGAATTTAAAATTTAATTTATCTTGGCATAGTCAAATAAAAAGAGTTCAGTATATGGAAATGACATACAGTGAGTCTCAAACACCATTGTTTCCTTCTTCTTATATAAATCTCATTTGTTTAAAAGACCTCCAAAGAACAGGTGAATCTCAACATAACACCGACTGTTACGTAACAGTCGAGGTGTACGCCCCCAATATTTGCATATGCCAGCCCATGATCGAGGCATTACACAAGGGCAGAACGTCTGGATGTGCACAGCTGAATCATCAGACTAGGTAAGCAAGCAAGGAAAACAGCCAAAAATGGCAGATGGAGCAATAATAACTGACATGATCCATGATATCATGATATTTTTAGTGATATTTGTAAATTTGTGAAGTCTTTCTAAATGTTTCGTTAGCATGTTGCTAATGTACTGTTAAATGTGGTTACAGTTACCATTGTTTCTTATTGTATTCACGGAGACAAGAGCCGTCGTTATCTTCATTATTAAACACTTGCAGTCTGTATAATGCATAAACACAACTTCATTCTTCATAAATCTCTCCAACAGTGTAGCATTAGCTGTTAGCCACGGATCACAGCCTCAAATTCATTCAGAATCTAATGTAAACAATATAACAGTATACAATACTCACATAATCCGACGCATGCATGCAGTATGCATGACGAACACTTTGTAAAGATCCATTTTGAGGGTTATATTAGCTGTGTAAACTTTGTTTATGCACTGTTTAAGGCAAGCACGAGCTCCGTGGGCGGAGAACGCAATTTAAAGGGACCACAACCTGAATCGGCGCATTTCTAATTATGCCCCAAAATAAGCAGTTAAAAAAATGAATTTAAAACAATCTATGGGGTATTTTGAGCTGAAACTTCACAGACACATTTAGGGGACACCTTAGACTTATATTACATCTTGTAAAAAAAAACATTCGATGGCACCTTTAAATCATTTGTTTACTGACTTTTATAAGAATTTTTTAAAATTTATTCCTACATATGTAATTATAAGTACTTTTTAAAATAATAATTACAAATTAAAAATTTAAATGAAAACAATTGTAGGCCTATGTTGAGCATTTTAATAATATAAACTAATATAGCTTCAAAACAAAAAAGTAAGTAGTAAAAGAAAAGAAAAAAACATTACAAGTAATAAACAAAGAGTGCTTTTAGTATTTAAGAGTAACTGAACATTTTACATTCAAAAGCAGTGAATGATGTTTTCTCTTTCTCAGCTTTACTGTTGTTTGATTATTACTGATGACATCATAGACAGCAGGAGATCTAATAAGCTGCCTTCACACTAATGCACAGATCTCTTTTTTTAAATATAAGATGTGGTTTGTCCTGTATGTATAATCCATAGACTGTAAAAAAACATATGGATGACGCACCTTCACTCTCTTCCATTGTAGTAAGTGAAGCCGCAAGTGTCTATATGACGCTGACATCTTGAGTCTTCAGTCTGCGCATAGTGAACTTGAAACCCGAGTCAGCGCAGTAGTGTGATAAAAATGGCCTAATATGACAGAAATTGACTTTAGAAAAAAAATATTGAAGTGAAATCGCGATGCATCGATTTTTTCTCCCAACCCTAGCTTTTAAGGGGCTGCTCCTTTAAGGCTTGTCAGTTAACGGCCACTGTTATGATTGGCTAACGTCATTCCATAGGAAACAGTATCAAAGCCCACTCGCTATTACACAAGTATGTTTTGAAAACATCCATATAATCCCATAATTTACAGACAAAGCATTATGAAATCATTCAATTACAGTTTGTGAAGCAGCTGGTGTCAGATCCAATACAGTTGGAAGCTTCATCTTTCAATAAAAGTTTCTTTGCAAAACTCTCCATCACAATGTGCCTTGTTTACAAAACAAAATGCTTCGAACAAACATATAATCCTCAGATGCGATCCGGGACGCCATCAAAATAAACCATCTACTTTTCCGACTCAAATATGCAAACAAGCCGTTTTAAACTGGACACGTCAAAGTGAACATTCTTTCACTCTTCCATTTGTCCTGTCAGAAGATTCAAGTGCATGAAGTATGTCAGAAACTGAATGCACATTTTGTATCCAGTGTAGACAGCATCAGTGATTATAATGGCTTCTATTCACTTTTGACTTTTGGCTGATGTCAGCCGTTAAGTGACTGAATGCCAGTGGGCGGGTCCTGTGGTGTGATGATGTGTAACTATTTGTCGACATCTTGCTCTAGAGGCAGGCATATGCAAATGCATCTGCCCATGTGATGTCACAGATCCCGCATTGTCAAAATGAGCCGTTTTGGGAGCTTGATTCAATTCTTTGTTTATAATGAGGAGGATGTCTTTAAGGTGCTTTAATAGTACAAAGACCTCTTATATGTCAAAAGATCAAGGCAAATTTGATTTCTTATGTCATGACCCCTTTAAATTGACAGTCAATGAATTGTTAAAATGCTAGACTGAAAAGGGTTGTGGGATTAGTATAGTTGTGGTAGGGTAAATTCAGTTATAGCTTTAAAAGTGTTCTCGAAATAAGAGTAAGTCCTGAACCATATTGAGAGGTTCTTATCTTATTTATCATGACTGAAATGTCACGTCTGAACAAAACTGAGATGTTAGATAAATTATGAATGACTGCATGCAGGTAACACTCAGAGTGGGTTAGGAGGAATTTTAGGGTTTGTTTCAGAGCGGCCCACTGTTAGGATCATGCTACTCGCTAACTTACAGGAAGGACCTTGACAGAAGGCTTTCCAGAGTTGGTGTTGAGGACGGCTCTAGACCTACAGCTACTAAAATGCCTGTCAGCGTTCTGTGTTCCCTCGATTCACTACAATAAGAGTTACAGGCCATTTACTCAGGGCACTACGATACATCTACAAACCAAACAGCAACGTCATACTGAAAAAAAATCAAGCAGTCAAAATGTATGAGATATTTCTCAATTCATGTACTCTGAAATGTGTAATAAATGTGCTAAACTGCAGTGATTATGAACATATACACATACGTGTTTTTACGGGCTGATCTCTCCATGTCCTCTTTGCTGTCCACGTCTGCTGCTGTCAGGAGAACAACATGATTTCCATCCTGACAGAGAAACTTCAGTCCGATGAAGAGCTGGATCCTCAGAGCACACACATCCATTGTGAAGGGTGGACAGGCCTGATGGGACACCGTTCAGATATCAACAGTCAGTCAACTAGTTCTGAAGTGAATATGAGTGGTTCCTGGCCATGCATAACTCACTGCCTTGATTCTAGGGTCTTGGGGAGGGTTGACAAGGTTTTTTGAGTGATTCTAATCTTAAGTCACTTTCCCACTGTTGGTTCTAAGAAAGGTAAGGAACTTATACTTCAATTTGAGTTTGGATCGGCACGATTACAAACTGTTCTTGGTTCTCATTTGGCTAACTGTGCTGGTAGAATGCGTGCTGGGTCGTCGCCACTCAGGACTGGTCCCCAAGTGCGCTATTTGAGCAGCGTAAATGCAAGTTAATAATAGAAATATCTGATCATTCTCCATAACGTGGTCACTATTTACATCTCATACAATCTGTAAGCTTTTGTGTCACCAAGGCAATGACTGACACATCTGTATTACATACTAAAGCATTCTGCTATCAGTCCAACAATGGAAAATGAAACCATTTCCATACTGGCTGGGCTGGACTGGCACAGAATGGAATGGTTACGGTTTGGTCAGACGGTGGGAAAAGTGGCTTTAACATCTTGCTATGTGGTTCCGGGGCTCAAAAAGGCTTTCTTGTAAAGATGTGTCACATTACTGGATTGCAGGTGAAATTTAAATAAGGAACAAACATTTCCCCACGCAGATTTGGTATTCGGTTTGAAGGCTTTTTACGCAAATTCTTGGTGGTGCTTTTGCATCACTACTCTATTGACAGTGGATAATGGACCTTTTTGGTTGGTGAAATATTGCTGAAATTCAATAATGTGACCATGCTTGTAGAAATATGACTTAAGTCCTTCCTTCTGAGTAGGCTTATGGGACATTTTCACCCATTTTGTCATCTGGCAGTTGAAAATCTTATGTAAAGTAATAGCACACAAGCCACATGATGCATCATTCAGGCACAAATGGTGCAAAACTTCCACTGAGGGGTTTTAATAGTAATACTGAGTTATAAAACTGAGAATCGAGGAACCGTCAGAGGTCAAAAAAAAAAAAAAAGAGACAATATACAAAATCAGGGAAACCCATGATGACTTGTGTTACCTTCATGGTGGTGTCAATGTATGGGTCATCGAGCCGAGCCGCTACTGCACTGCACCGGACGGTGAAACACTGGAGAGCATTCCTACAGTAAACACAACCACAATCAATTAAGACTTCTCAGTTTTATGTTAAAATTGGCATCAAATGGAAACTCACCTCAATTATTTTCTAAATGCATGTTATTTATCCTATTATGAATGATTAACATTTTTTTATATATATATATATATTGTAATTTTTTATTCAAAATGTCTTGATCTTTCAGTTAAATGACAGACTTCTCTCTGTTGACATATGCCAGACATGTTCTCCAATCATTCTATCTGCATAAACCCCGCCCCATTCTTACAATCAACTGAAAGCGTGCATTAAAGTTGTCATGAGATGAAAGCTGTGATAGCCTTTTCTTCCCTGTTATGATGTATATATTAGAGTGAAAAAGCTTCTGGAACAGGTAGAAATGTAGGGCAGGACTTAATTTTGTTAATGGGGAATTGATAAGATGGTTGTGGTTTGCTATTGGTGGATCTCATGTGAGTGAAAGGTTGGCCCTCGTCATCAGAGAAGAGATGTTGCTGCAAAAGGGAGCGAAAGTTATTCTAACTAAAGATTACAAGCCACATGAATAAAAAAAAAAAAAAAAAGATGTGCATGGAAAAATAATTTATAATAAATACTGCAATATTCCTTTCATGAATTCACTCTTACATATAATTAAATAGAGTAAAGGTTATGCGTATTTGGCATGCAGTCTTATGGGAGGGCTCCAAGCTCGGAATTTGGCGCAAACCCAGAGTACTCCCTCTCCCCAAGTTGAGAATAGTTAGAAGTGAGGAGATGGCATAGTGGAGGATGGCATAGTGGAAACTGTCATGGAACAGAGGTAAGTCTGCTGTATATATACCTCTTATATCATTAATTGCGTTGGTTAACTGAATATGCTACTCTTCTGTAAATAAAGTTAATTATCTTAATGTGATCCTGCTGAACTTTGTTAATAAAACATCATTAAAAAAACAAGAATTGTCAATTTTGATTTCATGGTGACTAAATATCCTATAACAGATAAAGTCCCCATCCTACATTTATTTATTTTTCAATAAATCATTTTATTCTGATGTACATCACAATATGGACGAAAAGATTTGTCATTACTTCCATTAAATATAAATGCCAACATTTTACTATTCACAGTAAGCTATAGAATAATACATAAAACTAAATATTTAATGTTTTTTTTAATGACAAAACAAGAGTTTCAAGTGAAAAACCTGTTCATCTCACTATGTACTGTATCACAGCACCCATAGACAGCAAATTTTAACCAAAGTTTATGTCAGGAAGTGCCGTATGTATACTGTGGACAGCGAGAATTTGTCTGCCATACCTGGTGATGACGTAGAGGAACTGGTCACTAAGCACAGCCTGGTGGGCCTTTTCTGGGTACTGGTAGGTAGACACGAGCTCCACAGTGTCCTTCAAGCTGTACATGTAACCAGTGTTCGGCAAGGAGAAGAAAACAAACATACATGTAGGTTCCCCAACTTTGGAGACAGAGGCTTCTTCCTGTTTATCTGTTCAGACAGTAGGACGAAACCATTTAGTCCAAAGGAGAGGGGTGTGTGTGAATGAATGTTGCACACATAGCATTCACTAACCAGTAAACATGGGGTGGAGCTGTAGGGAATGCAAGTGTGTCTCCTCAACACTGCAACCTTGGAAGAAATCAGGTGCAAACCTCCTAGACAGGGCAAACTAGAAAGGTGACATCTGACAAACAAACACACCACATTTAGAAAGCAGCTAATTTTCTCAAGCTCTTCTTTATACCTGAATAAGATGTAAACCACGCTCATGTCTCCTCGGCTCTCCGCCTCCATACCAGTCCACTCCAGAACTAAAGAGATGCCACACTCCTGGGCTTCATTACCCAACATCTCCTGATGCTTTGGGAACAGAAAGAAGTCCTCTTGCTCATGGAGAGGACTGAATCCATCTTTTTTCATCTCTAGAAGAAAAAAAATATGAAAAGAAATTAAACAAAAGAAATTGCAACTTGTGTTGTTATAAACCAATTTATCAGCCAGGGCTGCATTTCCCAAAAGCATTATGAGCCCAAGTAGATCGTAGAGATCTTCAGTGCCAGTGGTTTCTACTGTCTCGATCAGCCTAAAGTATTCTCTATTTTTTATGTGAAATACACTTTGGGCTTTAAGTTTACAATGCATTCGAAAAGTACATTTTATTTAAGTTATATTTGCTATTTTTGACTTTATTAGTATAGTAAAGAGAAAGGAAATAATGGGAGAGGAGAAAGGGGAACTGTTCATACTAGCTCCGATGATATTTGACTGTTACCAGCCTGTTAGTAATACCTGCATCTTCATCTAAGCTGGTTTCAGTCATGATATCTTCTGGTAGCAGCACGTGTTGCTCTGCAGCCTGGCTGCTCTTCTGCCGTTGGGTAAGCTTCACCACCAGGACCTCCAGCTCTGTTTGAAGGGCTACGTAACCAGCACAGAAGGCCACCTGAGACGGACTCCAGCCCTGGATGTGAAGAATGAGAACCCTCTCGAAGTCCAGCACAGAGAGCTGTTCGCTCAGTGTCTGTTGCTTCAGACTGAAGATCACCAAGCTCTTTGCACAGCCCACTAGAAGATCACCTAAAAGGAACAGAAGACTCTGTTACACGTACCTCAGGTAAATGTACAGAATGAACTGTAACTAAACCACTGGTAGATCAATTCCATGATGTATGTAAACAGAAGATTCTCTCTCTTCACTCTATTCAACTCTATTCAGGGGCCTCATCCTTCGAAGGCCAAATGACGAAGGACGTCCCAATTCGAAGGCTCCTTTGAATGCGGCCTTCCAATGCATCCTTCATTTCCTGGGCCATGAAGGATAGAAAAAATGGATTTTCCTTCAAAGGATGCAGCCTCTGAATTAGGACACAGCTTGAGAATCTATAAGCAGTCTATATGTTGACTTCTGGTTTGACCAATGGTGTGAATATGGGGGACGTCCAATTTGTCTGAACTTGTTCAATGTATTTGTGTAATGTTACACTTGTCTGAAGTGTTAAACTCAGGTGTTTAGGCTCTGGATATATATAGAGCATCACAGAGAATTATGGCAAGCAAGACTCCACCAAGAACAACCTAGAATCATCATAGAAACTAGGGCTACCCTCAACTAAAGATTTTTCTGGTCAACTAGTAGTTGTTGATTTTTTTCCAAGTTTATTAATAAACCATATAAATCATAATAATGAGTCTTTAATGCCTACATAGCCTAATTAGCACTTCAACGCATGCATAAAGCTTGGGACCGTGCACCAGCAGACGTAATGATTATGAATGTGTTGCGGAAAACAGCAAAGTGATTTCTTTAACATTTCAATAATTAATTAATAAACTTTCTGTATTTTCGGCTGCAGTGATGAAGTCGCCGATGCTGACTCGTCATCTCTGCAGTAGTGCACACACTTTGCAAGTTTTCATACAGATTACATAACCTGAGAATATTTGTTTTCCATTTGAATTGGTTCACTTAAAAGTAGACATTTCATTTTCTATAGATATATTTTTCATGTCTGTGAGGCAAGTTTACATGGAGTTTCAGTTCTTTCTTTTTTTGGCGCGCTCAAGTTCAGAGAGATAGATGGCAGAAAGCACACCCAGAAAGTGTATTTTACAAAAGCACAACATTTTGTTGTTATTGTGAATGCACACAAATAAAAGTAGACTCTTCACAGATTCAAAAGATGTATTACTCTTATCTGTATGACCAAAAATTATTTTTAGTGCAAGTGATTGCACCACCGTCTCCATGTTGGCTGTCATGCAGTAAGTGTGCTACTATTCAGCTTTCACACTCTGCACAAACACTTGAATAGCCCAAATTTTTCTAGGTTATCGTTAAAGCGAGATTATATGTAAAGTTGATACTACTTACATGTTTCAGATGATAAGCCATATTTGTTTGTTTGTTTATATAGCACAATTTAATACCACTCACGTTGCTAAATGTGTTTCACAATCACAAAGTTAAGAAACAAAATAAAATAACTGAACAAGATTAAAACACCCACATCAGCTAAACACACACACAATCAGAGTCCTCATTAACTGTTAACAATCTTTCCATCACAGACTGCATGACTTCACCACTTCTTTCCAGCGACTAATACAATTTTGGTCAACTAAGCCTCTTCTCATCAACTAATGTTTACTCGATTATTAGGGGGCAGCCCTAAAAGCAACCATTCAGAACATCCTTGCATCACTCTGAACACAGTAGAAATGTTTGAGCAACCACCATCCAGGGTGCATCAACTGGCTCTTTAGTTAAGTAATTACTGCCAGGCAGTAGTGGCTCATTAGGGGAGGAGAAAAATGGGAGAAGAACCATTTAATGTTAATAAAATTCCTAGTTGTTCACTTCATTTCACATCTCAGAATGTGTATTCCATGTTTGTAATTTCACCATTGTAACATCATAAAATAATACTGAAGTCGAAAACATTGCTGCTTTTTCCCGTGAATGTGTCAAATATGCTGTTTGGAAAACTATGCTTAAAGGGTTAGTTGAGAGAGGAAGTGTCAATGCTCCCTATGGAGGCCTCACGGAGCCATCGGATTTCAACTAATCTTAATTTGTGTTCTGAAGATTAACGAAGGTTTTACTGGTGTGGAACGGCATGAGGGTAAGTAATAAATTACAGAATTTTCATTTTTGGTTGAACTAACCCATTAAGCATAGTTTTCCAAACAAATATTTGACACATTCATGGGAAAAAGCAGCAATGTTTCTGACTTCTAACCCTTTAAGTGAGTGAACTAACCCTTTAAGTGAGTTGTTTTTGTTGTTTTTGTTTTGATTCTGTAAGATTTCAGTGCAAGTGTTCTCACCAGTAAGACTGCAGCATGCCATACACAGTGGTGGCTCAAACAGAGGGATTTCAATGATCTCCATTTGCTCTTTGGGAGCTCCGCGGAAGGATGAGCCCCGCAGGAAGTGACCCAACAGACGCACCCCAACACGAGTCTTCTCGGCAGCCTGGTACCTCCAGTTAGTGTAGGCCCTGAGATAAGTGGCCTTGTTCTTTTCTTCAATAGTGACTAGATAGTCCCCTAAGAACAAAAACAGCCAAACAAGTCAGAATCCATCGACTCAAAAAAAAAAAAATGTATTTATTATCATCATGTCAAGATTTTAATATTGTAATGTGATGTTTTTTGGACATGGTGCCATATTATGAAAGTGACATGTGAAGGCCAAGTATGGTAACCCATACTCAGAATTTGTCCTCTGCATTTAACCCATCCAAGTTAGTGTACACATATTAGGAGTAGTGAGTATAACCGTAGATACATACAACCGGAGTTACCCCAAACTTCGGGTTACCAGTCTGACTCTTTAAACGTTAGGGTGTGGAACGGCATGAGGGTAAGTAATAAATGACAGAATTTTCATTTTTTCATTTTTCCCATTGTGAAAAATAAGTGTGCTTAATTGTATTGAATGTGCATTTGCATTAAACTTAATGTGCATTAAATTTTAAGGCCCGGTTTCACAGACAGGGCTTAGCCTAAACCAGGATTAGGCCTTAGTTCAATTAGGATATTTAAGTAGCTTTTATAAATACACCAGCAAAAAAAAAATCATTACTGGGGCCTGTTTCAATAAGGAGGTTCAACCAACTCGGAGTTAAAACTTGAACTCTGAGTTGACTTACTCTGAGATGGGAAACTCTGAGTATTCAGTTTAAGAACAGCTGAATTGAGTTAGTTCAATCGACTCTGAGTAGGCTGACTCGGGGTTAAGCGTGTGCACCATGACTATGAAAAGCCATCATCAATGGAGCTCCGATATTACGATTCACCATGGCAACAGCAAGTGACAAAAGGATGTCTGGATACTTCTGAGTCAATGCAAGTTTAATTCTTATCACTGTTATAATATTAGAGGGGAAAACTGGTAGAATGGTAAGTTATTGAATTAATATTCATTTTCATGGTATCCCACATGCAAAAAAAGAAGAAGAAAAAAAATTATTTAACTGGATACAATAATAATAATAGTGTAAATGATTTTATCATTATTAAACACTTGTTAGGCAATTTACTTCCACTTTTAGAAAATTGTCTTCATTTTTATTGAAAATCAATGCCTTTCTGATGTGGTATTTGATGGGAAAAGGGAGAATAGCGAGCTCGGCAGAAGGCGGATCCGAGCCCTGTTCATCGCATCACAATTTGATTCTCCGCACCCAACACACTATTGCCTACACCACTGCAGCCACAAGAACGTACGTGAATTTTAACCTGCTCTGACATTGGTGGGCGGAGCTACTGTAAATTTGCACTTAGTAATAGACTCCAAATAATCTTTTTCATTTCAGTTTTCCATTTGCATTAAGATTATTTTTATTACCACACTGGCAGATATTGATAATTTTACTTGGGTCCCCCCAGGAAACAAGACTAAATCTTATATAATTTTCTTATATGCAAAATCCATCTTGATTTAAGATTTTTTTTATATATTTGTACTTGAAATAGGACAAAAAATACTTAGTACGAAAAGCATTTTTGCAGAGTGAATGAATTAGTTAACTATTTAAACATGACTAACACTTTAAAAAGGGGGAGGAGACCGGAGGCAACTCTGGGTTGACTGAAGAAAACCTGCTCCTGACCAGGTTAGGTTCACAGAGTAAGTTACCATGGTATAAGTTACCTCTCTTTCAGAAACAAAACTTGACTTAACCTGCTTTCTCGGGTTTGACATACCTCCCATTCTGAAACGGAAAACCCAGAGTTTCCCTCATTTCAGGGTTAACATAGTCAGAGTTCTCACTTAACCTCCTTTCTGAAACGGGCCTCTGGTGTGCATCTTGAGACAAAATAATGGCACTGACTTACAGTGGGTACGGAAAGTATTCAGACCCCCTTAAATTTTTCACTCTTTGTTATATTGCAGCCATTTTCCTCATTAATGTACATACAGCACCCCATATTGACAGAAAAACACAGAATTGTTGACATTTTTGCAGATTTATTAAAAAAGAAAAACTGAAATATCGCATGGTCCTAAGTATTCAGACCCTTTTCTCAGTATTTAGTAGAAGTCAAGTCAAGTCAAGAAGCACCCTTTTGATCTAATACAGGTTGGATAATAAACATTGGTGGACAGCCATTTTTAGGTCTCTCCAGAGATGCTCAATTGGGGCTCTGGCTGGGCCATTCAAGAACAGTCACGGAGTTGTTGTGAAGCCACTGCTTTGTTATTTTAGCTGTGTGCTTAGGGTCATTGTCTTGTTGGAAGGTAAATCTTCGGCCCAGTCTGAGGTCCTGAGCACTCTGGAGAAGGTTTTCATCCAGGATATCCCTGTACTTGGCCGCATTCATCTTTCCCTCGATTGCAACCAGCTGAAAAACACCCCCACAGCATGATGCTGCTACCACCATGCTTCACTGTTGGGACTGTATTGGACAGGTGATGAGCAGTGCCTGGTTTTCTCCACAAATACCACTTAGAAATAAGGCCAAAAAGTTCTATTTTGGTCTCATCAGACCAGAGAATCTTATTTCTCACCATCTTGGAGTCCTTCATGTGTCTTGCACTGAGGAGAGGCTTCCGTCGGGCCACTCTGCCATAAAGCCCCGACTGGTGGAGGGCTGCAGTGATGGTTGACTTTCTACAACTTTCTCCCATCTCCCGACTGCATCTCTGGAGCTCAGCCACAGTGATCTTTGGGTTCTTCTTTACCTCTCTCACCAAGGCTCTTCTCCCCCGATAGCTCAGTTTGGCCGGACGGCCAGCTCTAGGAAGGGTTCTGGTCACCCCAAACTTCTTCCATTTAAGGATTATGGTGGCCACTGTGGAACCTTATTTTTTTTTGCCTTGCAACAATTCTGTCTCTGAGCTCTTCAGGCAGTTCATTTGACCTCATGATTCTCATTTGCTCTGACATGCACTGTGAGCTGTAAGGTCTTTTATAGACAGGTGTGTGGCTTTTCTAATCAAGTCCAATCAGTACAATCAAACACAGACTCAAATGAAGGTGTAGAACCATCTCAAGGATGATCAGAAGAAATGGACAGCACCTGAGTTAAATATATGAGTGTCACAGCAAAGGGTCTGAATACTTAGGACCATGTGATATTTCAGTTTTTCTTTTTTTAATAAATCTGCAAAAATGTCAACAATTCTGTTTTTCTGTCAATATGGGGTGCTGTGTGTACATTAATGAAGAAGAAAAAAAATGAACTTAAATGATTTTAGCAAATGGCTGCAATATAACAAAGAGTGAAAAATGTAAGGGGGTTTTCCTTACTCACTGTATTTTAGATATGTCAGTGCAAGTTGCTTTCAGTTAAAACAGCTCAAACTTGCATTTTCTTCTAGGACTAGTCTTAAGCCTTGTCTGTGAAAGTGGGGTTAAAAGTTTTAAACAATTGTACTTTTGGGTAATGTAATGTTAATAAAATAAAATGCCACATAAATGTACTTAAAGAGAGCAGACTTTGATTATTTTGTTTGTTAACACACTTACTTTGTAATAATGTCACGTTAAATGTTTTATTTATAATCATGTTTTTAATAAGCGTTTGTCCCGTGTTAAAGTACTTATTTTGATGTCTCGACTAACATACTAAAGCACATGAAAAGTATATAATGTATAACTATTGAGTGTTATTTGATATTAAATTTAAAGTTAATATTTTACAACTTCATCATGACAAATGTGTAAATGTATATATATTTAAATAATACATGACATACTCATACTCATTTTAAAAGTATGCTACAAAGTGTACTTTTTCACAGGGGACCATGGTACTTTTAAGACACTAGAAATCACACAGTCATATTATATTCAGTGACTCATAATACTACAATCCTAATGCTGTCACTGACCTACTGTGCTGTGGTGGATGCTGAGCACAGAACCCATGCTGCTGAAGCGGCAGATAAGCGGACATCCCTCCTGCTGCAGATTATATGCCTCGATTTTACAGCCTCCAGCACTCACTACGAACAGCGCCCCGCCGCCGCAGCACACCAGCCCAGGCTCCTGCTCCGCCGCTACGATGTGCTGAGACGCGAACGGGTGACAGTTATAGACGTGAACCATTTCTGCTGCGGGGACTGTAGTCTACATGTCTGTGAATCACGGAAGAGTTGCATAAACAGAATAAGTGATAGAATAACAATTCGCATGCCACGGGTATTAAAAATAGGTGGGGTTTAGCAGCCCGGAAGCTGTTTCCAATTGGCCCGGTACGATGGGTCTAAATATCGACTAAGCTATTTTAACTACTAACTGTGTGTTTTCAATTCATCCGCTATTTAAATTTCTCGGTGTCATTATTTATGAAATAATAAATTGTTTACAACACTGCTGAAGCAACAAGTAGACCATAGCTTGGTCACGGAAAAGCTGTTACTTTTTTCAGCGCTGGTTAGTGTGAACCAATCACAGTTGTTTGAGTGTAGAGTGTAGCGAACAATAATTTTTTATTGATGGGGCGGATTGTAATTTGTGGGCCAGAAATCAGTTACTAATATTAAAATATTAAAACAGTTATATTGTGGTCACGTTAAAATGTTTCACACAGGACAAAAATCCTTAAGAGATTTTCAATGCGGCTCAATGGGGAGTCGGCTTCCTGAGCCGGTAAGCGCCCCCTGGAGGAAAAACAAAAATGGCACAATGCAGCACAATGCTGGGTGTTTTCAATAATCTGATCAATATCACATGCCTCACAGTCTTGTGACGATCAGCACAAAATCATTAACACCGTGAGCCTTCAGTTCACCCGCCGAAAATCAGTTTATAAATTGATATATAAGAAGTCAAAACAAACAGTTGACAAAAACTGGTGTGTGAATCTGTAAAGAATTGTAACTGTACTGACTTCCTGGAAAAATAAAGAAGTCATATAATGACATGGGGGTGCTGTCCATATTGGTTTTCTTATCTATCAATCAAAGAACTTGGATTTTGATAGGTTTCTTTGATTGTTTATTATTTTACTGATTAGGCCTATTAAAGTCTAAGTTTATTTCAACATTTTGTTATATTCAGGACAGTTTTGTTCTCAACTCTTACCTGCGATCTTTAGATGTTAAAAGAATGAGGCATAAAACGAGATAAGTTTAATTAGAAATGGTGTATTTATAATGTTCCTGTAAGTACAGTGCACACTGTTTCCCTGTTGGAGTTTTATCATCTTAATGTTTGCATTTAGTTTCTTGTTTGCTTTGAAAAAATCTGTATTGTATAAAATGCTATATAAATAAAGGTGACTTGACTTGCTTGCAATTATATCCTTGCATCTCCTTTCCTTCCAAACTGATTAAGACACACCTCTTGAGATTTATTTATTTATTTATTTTTTAAGTTTTTATTTTGTGTATTAACTTTTGTAATATACAGTTTAGAATAACTATGCTGTGGATAATGGAATCCTTTGAACAGTGAATGTCAAGCCTTTTTTATTTGTTCAGACACCAAAGTGGGCTTATCCACTAGGTATATTCAAATATATACCTACATGCATGTTTGTTGTGGTCACATCTAAATTTAATTGAAATTTCATGGACAAAAAAGATCCATTGACTATTGTCGATAGTGAAGTAAGAAGCAGAGTGTAGGAACTGAAAGCGAATCAGACAAGACAGAGCAGACTTGGTCACTAAAACTGACCAAAATGCATAATTCCACAGAGTCTGAATCAACAATTTAGGACCATAAAATAAGTGATCTGTCATTTGGGACACCATTCAGTCTGAGAAACTGACTCTTTCACATATAAGACAAAGAATGCTTTTAAGTGATGGTCCCAATAAACAATTATGTCAACTTTACTCTAACAAGACAAATGGGTTTGGGGATGGCACATCTTGAGTCTTGCAAGGAAAATCATTAGTCAAGTCAAGTCACCTTTATTTTTATAGTGCTTTTTACAATGCAGATTGTGTCAAAGCAGCTTTACAATGGTAACAGGTAAATAATTTTGGCTGCATGGCAGCTCTTAAAGAAGATGGTGTCATTGTCCATCTTAAGGAAATTCAGTATTGATTCATTCCAAATTGTAAATATCAGTAGTTATTTTAGTTAATTTTCTATATATCAGCATTGGAGAAAAAAGCGATGCCATTGACCAGCTCAGTTCAATTCGCATACAATGGTGTCAATGCAGGCATCAAAAACATTGTTGAATATCATGTGTCCCCAACTAAGCAAGCCAAAGGCAACAGCAGCAAGGAACCCAAACTCCAACAGGTGACATCAGGTGACAAACAGGTGATAAAAATAGAGAAAAAAAAAAATCCTGGGAGAAGCCAGGCTCAGTCAAGGGGGCCAGTTCTCCTCTGGCCAACAGCAAACAGTGCAATTATGATTCGGACAGCATTACAGGTCATAAGCCAGATTGGGATTGCAACAGTCAAAATATTTAATCCAGTTCCATCTAGTTGAAGATCGTATTCATCAGGCTGGTATGGGACGGTTTGTTGGGAATCTGTGCCACTGGTTGTCGTGTCGGTAAGGCCTTCAGTGGATGATCTAGCTGACATAATCTCTGCTGACACTTCAGGGCTGCGCTGTTGTCGTGTCTAGGCGCAGGTCTTCAATCTCATCTGGATACGGCCCAGATACGACTGACTACGGTAAACCTCGGGATAAACAGAGAGACTAGTATTAGCATAGATGCCATTCTTCTTCTGATGTAACGAGAACATCTGGTGTTATAGGAAGTGTTCCCAGTTCTGGCTGTTTTTTTTTTGTTTTTTTTTCTTGATTATTTTTATTGCCATATCAGCATCTATGGCTATTTTCAAGGCAAGAACTACATTAAAAAAATAAATAAACATAATTAGCACAGTAATAGTAAAAAACAACAGTTCATAATGAACTCACATAAATATAACAAACATTATATAGGATTTTTAATTTCAATATTTGATAAACTTAAGATTGTTCCTGGTGAAACATTTTTGAAAACATCCAATAAAGTACTTTCTGTGTAAAAACTTTGCCTAGTGACATTCAAAGCAGTACTATTCCAACAAAATATGTTTTATAGACAGAGGAGTTTGACAAAAATTACATACTGGTGGTACATCACCTTTCAATAAAAACAAATGAGTAAGTCTGGAATGACCAATTCGGCATCTTGTGTAAGTCTGATCATGTCTACTCTCGAAAATAAAATGTACAAAAAAATTTAATTTATGATTGGATTAACTTCATATAACTTATTAACACAACTATTCCATTCCATTTGCCATTTTTGATATATATACAAGTTTAGCACAGGTTTGAGATCTGATGGAGGAATTTGACAGTCTGTAATTCTCAAAGAGAGAGCTTTCTTTGCTGCAGCATCTGCCTGTTCATTACCAAATAGTCCCATATGACCCGGAATCCAGCAGAAAATAATATCAAAATATGTTTCCTTTAAAAATAACAGTTTTGTTAGCTAATTATTATAGGATGGTCAGTTTTAAAAGATTCAAGAGTTTGGAGGCAAGATGTAGAATCCAGGAAAATTAAAAATTTTCATTGTTGTGTTCTCACTATTTGTTCTAAAGCCAGAAGCAATGCACGAGCTTGAGCAGTAAAAATTAAGCTTTCGCTTGGAATACGGATACTAAAAATATTTTGATCAAACACTGCTGCTGCAGACACACCATTC
This sequence comes from Chanodichthys erythropterus, assembly GCF_024489055.1. NCBI lineage: Eukaryota > Metazoa > Chordata > Actinopteri > Cypriniformes > Xenocyprididae > Chanodichthys > Chanodichthys erythropterus. The sequence goes on from NC_090230.1 coordinate 1,372,446, forward strand.
TTTGTCTTAGATCCATCTGTATACACTAGTCTATGGAGAGGAAGACTACATTTTATTCCTACAAATTCTTGTTTATATTCATTTGGATGAATTTTGTTGGGCCAAATTCCACATGATGTTTAATTTTTTGATGTTCCAAGGAGGAACAGGCCATAAATGGGTTTGTGCAAGTCTATTTAAATTAATGCCCATGTTCTCCAAGTGGGAATTTATACGAATACTTAGGTCTGGCTTCATACAAATCTGGATACTGAGGGTGAAAAACTGAAGAGTAAGCTTGATTGCATTTGTTTGCTTTCAGCTTAATCGCATAATGAAGAGCAAGTTTCAAGCGTCTTCTGTCAAGTGATGGTTCCTTTGCTTCAGTATACAGAGTTTGAATAGGTGAAGTCCTGAATGCTCCTAACGAGAGACGTACTCCTAACCTCAAAAAATCGACATAACATAAACTCTTTTAAATGTCAAATATAACTGAACATCAAACTTTAAAAGGTATTTCCCTTTACTAAAAAACACATTAAACAGCACTTAAGTTCAACATTTACTGTCCCAATCTTTCCCTACGCAAAGCATGCTGGGAACTAGAAATCCACTGCCCAGTTTCAATCAATGCAACATAAATGATTCATGTAGTCCCAACACAAATGGTTTAGGTTAACCTCACATTTGCTAATTTAATTTCATTTAACATAATACAAATGAGTGCAAATGCCAGTTAAGTAAAAAACTAAAGATTTGTGTTGGTTCAGCTTATTTTATTTAAATAAACTGAACAAGCAGCTAGAATCATTTTTTTGAGCGTAAGTGGTGTACAGTATCCAGCATTTTTATGTACGATTTTCTGGTTGACCCATAAACTGTACTCCCATAATCCATTTGGGATTGGATCAATGTTCTATAGAGATGTAGAAGTGTAGTGCAATCTGCACCCCATTTTGTTTTGGCCATTTTCCCAGTTCCGACTGACATAACTTATGCATCCTAACAATCCTTTATCGGATTTGAAAAAATTAATTGATAATGTGTTATGTGTATGCCAGGGTAAAGAGATGCATTTTTAGAATAGATTTAAACTGACAGAGTGTGTCTGCTTCCCGAACAATGCTAGAAAGGTTGTTCCAGAGTTTAGGTGCCAAATAGGAGAGGGATCTACCGCCTGCGGTTGATTTTGATATTCTAGGTGTAACACAGTTCGTAGATACAGGAAGGTGGATGGGTGAGGTGGGAACCGGTGAACATAACTTTAATACAAAATAAACAAAGAACAAAACAAAAGTACCCTCACAGACATCTGCCGGCCACACAAACATAATAAAACCATAAAATAAATCCAGGCCTGGTTCTCTCTCGTCCTTCACCGTCGTCGTTCCCCTTTTATACTTCCGGAGGAGACCGGTGCAACATATTACGTGAAGAGGTTATTGGTCCAAAGATTAGAATCTCTGTTTTTTTCTGAATTTAGTAGTAGGAAATTACTGGTCATCCAATTTTTTATACCAGCTATGCATTCCGTTTATTTAGTGAAATGTTAAGTTTCGTCAGGGCACGAAGAAATATAAAGCTGAGTATCATGCGAAAGTGAAAGCTACCGTCATGCTTCCTAAGGATATCTCCCAATGGCAGCATGTATAGAGTGAAAAGCAACGGTCCTAGTACTGAGCCTTGCAGTACTCCATACTGAACTTGTGATCGATATGACATCTCTCAAACTGATAACGGTCAGATAAGTATGAACTGAACCATGCCAATGCAATTCCACTAATGCCAACATAATTTTCAAGTTTATTTAAAAGAATCTTGTGATCGATAGTATCTAATGCAGTACTAATATCCAGTAACACTAATAGAGAGATACAACCACAATCTGACGATAAGAGCATCTCTGGAAGCATCTCTTTCAATAGCTTAGTCGGTATAGGGTCTAACATACATGATGTTGATTTTGATGATTTAACAAGTTCTACCATATTTGATAGTTCTACCATATTTGTGGCAGAGAGGCGGCTTTGCAGCCTTGGCTAAATGTAGTATACACAACACTAGATAATGATCTGAGATGTCATCGCTCATCAATATCAATTCCATGTGACAATACAGGATTTGTCGCTTACATTACATTACGTTACCTAAAGCACCATCACTTAGAAGGAATTATAGAAATCTAAAACCAACCTCTCTAAAGCCATTACATATCAAAATGCATCAGATCATTCCAAAACAATGACGGACTTATAATCAAATGTCATTTGATTGCATAATTACATAATGTCTGTAACCCACACATTTGACTCATGATGTAATCACTCATTGTTTATGTCCATTTAGTAATTATTAATTAGTTCATATGAAGCATGAAGTGCTTGGTATGAGTGTGAATGGTTTCTTATTTCTTGAATTATGGTATAGACCAAATTTGTGTAAAATGTATCATATTCGTATTATAGGAATGTCTAAATTATCCCCTGCAAGAGCGGGAAAGTTAAGAGACCATGTGACTAATAAGATAACAACTGTAATTTATGTGAGAGGAGGAGAAACAGTCACACCCTGAACCAAAGACAATACCTAATTGGTCAGAACTCCTCCAAAGTGTTGGACAAACATCTGAGTTTAAAAACTCGGGACATGAACAAAACATTAGGAGAAGATCAGATTTGGGAGACTTATAAAATGGGTTAAGACAACGGCAAGCCATCTAATTACTCTTGTCTCACTTACTTTTCTTTTCTTTACTTAGTCCCTTTTCTTTTCCATTGAAAGTCTTGTTTTCTAAGTTTTTGCCACAAAACCACAGTCCGTGACTCTATATTCTTTGCCTGCCTCAAGCTTCAACTTCAAACTGCAGAGACTCCGCTTCCATTCACTTGCCAACACACCAAGGTGATTGGCTTCCCAAGACATTACTCCAGATGCGAAAAGACCTCCAGCAAATCAATGAACCTGGAAATCCCTTTTCAGCAAGGACACCACAAACAGAAACCCCCATCAAAGATACAAACACACAAGTAGCACCTCCAGATTTTTGCCAAAATTTAATAACCCCGCCTAAGAAACAATAGAAGGGCTAAATTAATGATTGATGGTTCATTCAGGTCTTATAAAGTGCATATATTGCTAGAAACTTGGGATTTCATAATTTCACTCAATAAATAATCAATAAAGTTTCACACTGTAAAAACGACAACTCAAAATTGTTCACCTTACTAAGATTTTTGCATTCACTGACAATAAAATTGCTAGTTGGAACTTGAACTATCTGTTGTAAGCCACTTGAACTCACTTTCAGACGTTTCTGAGGAAAAGTTCATCTTATTTAATAAATTGAGTTGATTTTATTTTGAAGTTGTAGTTGACACCCACAAAGCAAAATCCCCAGTGTTAAATTAACACCCAAAATGTACATATGAGTCCATCTTGCCGGGTGTTAAAAAGTAACACTGAAGCAGTGTTAAAGTTAATGAGATAATTGATTGATGATTGAGTGATGATTGACAATTAGTGGAGACACCTGATGATAATAAGCAGAATCACTGAAGAAACAACAAGAGAAAAAGAGAGAGACACAACAACTACAACTGACTTCCAGCCATTAAACATTATTACACTTATTATTAACCAGTTTGATTTGATTTCTGTCATTCATCAACAGAAGTTCTTACTGAGAATGAACAGATGTTTAGATGTTAATGTTTGAATGAAAGTTTAGTTTGAAGTCACCATGATGGTGAAAAGCATTTCCTTTAGTTGGGCTCTTGACTCTATTAATTATTATTAATTTATCTCTGGCTGCTCCAACTTTGTGTTTGTAAAGCACGTTTGTTATGGCCAGAGAAACTATGATCTGGGCTATGTTCCCAAAATTGCTGTGAGCCAAAGTTGATCAATTTAGGTTTACAATGCTTTGTGAAGCACAGTCATAATGGTTGTGTTTTCTCATTGTGAAATGGCCAGATTCATTGGTGACATCCAGTGTTAACTGTTGATATAGATGTTATATTATTTCTCATAATAAATCGGTTACCACTTGAGATCCAGCAGAGCTTTTATAATCTGAAGGGTTTTTTTTTTAAAACACACAGACATCAAGAATCAGCATATGACCCTCAACAATGGTGACAATCAAAAAAAGTGCTTCATGTTGCAGTGCATGATGGGAGCCACCAATCAAAATTTAAACTTAAAATAGTAAGTTATTACAGACTTGAAAGTTCCAGTAACTTGAATTTAAAAAACTTAGTTGTCAGAACTTGAAAAACTTACGCAACTTAATAATTGTAGTTCTTCAAAACTTAAAAAAATAAGTTGATATCTTCAACTCAAAAATTCTGTGCAGTCGGTTGCCTTGAAAATTTGAGTTGAACTAACTTTTTCTTTTTTACAGTGCAATTGTATTTACATAGAAGTGTTTTTTGTTGTATGCTTAAAAATGTAATGTCTTCAACTGCTGATCTTGTTACCGTGCTAATAAAGTGTTTTCAGTATAGTTTGAATATTAATATCCGGTTGTTCAGTTAAGAACTGGACAATTCATTTATTCTGCCATAAAAAAGTGATTCTTTCAAAATTCCCTATAAATTAATTAATAATTCCCTTTGAGCTAAACTGATCTGTTTTCCTTACAAGAGCTCACAATGTAGTCACTTGCAAACCTAGCAGCTTTCTATTGGTCAATGCAGCGAATTCACGTGACCAATTCGAACATGAGTGAAATCTGCATGGGGAACTTTATGGAAGTTTATTAATGCCAAAAGTGTATGAAATAAAAAAGCATGTTGAATTGCACTAGTTGAAAAAATGTGCATTGCATTAACCGTGTTTGCATTTTAATGCATTACATTTTTAGGGCTTGCATTTTTTCGAGCTGAAATTCAACATGGTCGTATATTTATGCTGTGAATATTTAAATTCAAAATATTTTCATTATTAAAAATTTGTTGAAAAAAAAATTCATATTCAACTTTCAGATATCACTTCCAACATATTCAGTCTGTTTAAAAATACAGCCTAAAATATTCAACAAGCAATTTTGGTCCATTTTATTTCGCTTTACAAATTCGCTTACACAAATTCAGTGGTTCAAATTTGACAGAAAATGTAACATTGCACATCCAGGAACTGCAGGAATAGCATTAGATTGCAGTTGCATGATCTCCATCTGCTGTTAGTCGTCCTCACTAGCAGATGCCACAAGCGGCTGTTAACTACAGTCATAATTCATTCACAAAAATGGATTTACAGAAATAGAGCAAATGGTAAGTGTGATTATCAGGGCCAGAATATGCAGGAAAGCTGATAAAGACACAAAAGTGGTGTTTACGTTTAATTCAATGTCTTCATGATTACTTTTCCTGTGTACAGACTGCATGTAAGCTGCTTCCTCTACCACAATAACGCTTATCCCACCTGATGCTGATGTACATTAGCCTACAGTGTAGGGCTGGGCGATATATCGCATGTGATTGTCACACGCATTTCGTCAGTAAAGCCGGTTCCCTGATTACCACTAAATCGCCATCACCTGCTTTCAAATGGAGCGGCATTTAATAGACAGAGCCGTAGTTCACTGATAAGCCACGCAATATCGTGTTCATTATCGAAGGCGATTCAACTGCGATTATGAATGCGATATTGCGTAGCTTGTCTTACGTACCGCTAGATTTAGCGGTAATCAGGGAACCGGCTTTACTGACGAAATGCGCGTGACAATCGCATGCGATATATCGCCCAGCCCTACTACAGTGTAACAAACATTACATCTGAGAAATGCTAAAGAATAACATCTCGGTTGCTTAATTTCCTAAACTTTTATCATAGCTTGTGCAACACTGTGCTGTAGGGGTTGCCCTCATATGTCATACTCCAGGTTTCCCCAATAACACAACGTGAAAACATGTATCTTGTACCTTATTGGTGTACAATGTACACAACACAATATAATATTGTTTTAGTGCTTTGCCATAAAAAAAAAAAAAAAAAAAAAAAAAAAAAATGCAACAGATTATAATGCATCTTTATAATGGGAGAAAAACGCTTTTGCACGTTGCATTAATATTCTGGGCTCATCTGGTTAACTGTACATAGTATTCACCAAATTAGTATTTTAATGCGTTTTTTTTTTTTTTTTTCTAAGTGAAACTGCTTAGTTCGATAGCCATTAATTTGGGGAATGTCTCAAAAGTTACAAACCACATTGGTATACACATGTCTAACTTCAATAGCATTTGAAGAGAATGACTTGCAGTCATAAAACCAACTATAGTGTGTTCATGTAGGTGTCAGGCATGATGCTTAGATTTTTGAGATTTATAAGGGCCCATACAGTGAAAAAAATAGCAATAATTTACACATGATTTTACAGTTTAATTCTATTAAATATCAAAAATCTAAAAAGTGTGCATCATGCCTCACACCTACACTTTACAGTAGTTTTAATGACTTTAAGTGACTTTAGAATTAGTCCCTAAATTTGCGAATAGTTGAACGTCAAGCCAACTTTATGCCAGTATTTGGGAAACGCTTTTCAGACACTAGCGGGACCTAAAATTGCCTGTTGAAAATGTTGGAAGTGAAATCTAAAAGGTGAATATGAATCTTCGAATTTTTAATAATGAAATTATATTCACAGCATAAATATATGACCATGCTGAATTTCAGCCCACAGAAATGCAAGCTCTAAAAGTACAATGCATTAAAATGCATTGTACTTTTGTACGGTTAATGCAATGCACTTTTTTTAATTAGTGCAATTCAACAGGCTTTTTTATTTCAAACACTTTTGGCATTAATAAACTTCCATAGAACTTTTTCACCCTCAACGAGAAATTGCCAAAATGCCTTCAAACATTCACCAAACAAGGGGTCAAGGAGGGAATTTAATTTCTGAAATAGTTTTGCATTTCCTAGCAATAACTTTTGCATTCCCTTGCTTCTGCTTTAGTAAAACATTTTCATTGTTCATTTACATTACATTTTGCTAACTCTATTTGTATAAACATTTCTCCTAACACCCAATCCAGTTTCAAATGCAAAACACACTGCTAGAAGACAAAGGGTCGTAAACCTTCCCTCCGAAAGTCTGAAACTCCTTATTGGCTTGCTCACCTCCCGAGGGTGTGACATCTTCACACTTTAAAAGATCACCAATCACAAGATCATGCGGACTCTGAGAAATTCTGATGTGAAGATGATGCTGAACTAAGTCTTCTGAGGACCCCTAAGTTTATCAAACTGGTTCTCTCTCATCAAAACAACATCAGCAAAAATCAACTGAAGCCTCAACAATTTGTAAGTATTCCAACCCCTTTTAAAGAAGGGTGCATTTGAACTAAGAAACTGATGGTTTGCTCAAGGCTGTTGATCTTCTGAATTTCAAACAATGCTATAACTTCTCGCTTTCCTGTATTCTGCTTCAGCTCTCTTTCCATTGCTAAACTGTATGCATGTATGTGTGTGTACATTATATTAGTCAAGATTTAGTCTAGTACGCATACCAAAACTGGTATTGGTATCAGTGCATCCCTAATCAAAACCTTTTGAGTCTGAGCTAGGCTGCTGTGTATTTGATGTTTAACCAATAATAATAATAATAATAATAAAAAACACTTTTAATAAAAGTTTAAAATAATTTGTAATAATACATTATTATGTATTACATATTATATACTATAATGCTTAAAATATTAAAACCCCAGCGCTGCTTACATCCATAATTTAAACTACTTAACTGAAGAACCTGGAAGTGCTGCATTCATATGTGAAATCAATTTTAACCAAATCAAACTGAACCAATTCAGTGCCATTCACGGCAATCTATCTTTATGAGGAAACATTTTCTTCTGAAACAGCCATAGAATAATATCGGGCCAGACCGAGACTGGAAAATGGATTTGAAAAAAAGGTTTGCCTTTCAAACATGTCAAGGCTGACCCATTCGTCCCATTAAAGATATTCACATTTTTCAGAATTCAAGAAAATTTGGAAAGGTTTTCTGTCTCTGGATCTTTTTCCTGTCTAGTCCAGTGTTCTTCAGCAGACTGGATGGTGAAGCAAAAGTGGAGGTAATGTAATGAAAATGTGGTAGTGGCATAGGGGAGAGCAGGGCACACCTAACACTTTTTGACTTTCTCAGTTTGTGTCAATCTACTTAGGGTTCAGAGCATTTCCACATTTCCAACATTCCACATTAATTTTTTTACATGTCTTGTCTGGTACAAATATGTGGCTGTTTTACAAGGTATACTTTTTTCTTTATTTACCCAGGTAAAAAAAAAAAAAAAAAAAAAAAGTACACTTCTATAATATACTTAAAGTGCTCTATTTTCATGCACTAATTTTGTACTTAATATACTAAAAATTCTTCTTTAGTACCTCTTAAGATCATCTTAAGAACATCTAAGTGTACTTAACTGTGCTATTTTGAGAGAGCATGAAATATGAACTAAAATGTGCTTTTAATATACTATCTCTGTATGTAAAAAATGTATTTAGATACCACTTATAGTACATTTGAACCCATAGTGTACTACAAGTGGTAACTAAATATATTTTTTTTAAATACAGAGATATTATATTAAAACATTTTAGTTCATATTTCATGCTCTCTCAAAATAGCACAGTTAAGTACACTTAGATGTTTAGATGATCTTAAGAAGTACTAAAGAAGAATTTTTAGTATATTAAGTACAAAAGTAGTGCACAAAAATAGAGCACTTTAAGTACATTATAGAAGTGTACTTTTTTTTCTCCTGGGTACCCCGAAAGAAGGGAAGTGGAATGTGACAACATGCCCCATAGTGACAGCTTAAAATGTTCTGATCTAATGAAACAAATATATATACATGACAAATTAAAATATTTTGTAAATAAAAGACAATTATTATTTTTTTCATATAAACAATAGCATTTTTTTTAAATTCAAATTTTAAAAAATGTGTAGTTTGACAATGAACTCTGCAAAACACAGCTATACAGCCTAAGTCAAAACAATAGAGACAAACAGATGAAGAAACATATTCAGAAAAACAGAGCTGAACAAAACACTCCCTTCCCTCCACTCACAGCTCTCACAGAACATGAGACAAATAGACGGGCCAGTACAAATGCTGTAAATTTCTTGAAATAATATTTTATGAATGTTCTGGTTCTTCCTCTCAGTCTTTATTCAACTTTTTTTTTCATGGTTTCTCAACAGAAATGAAAAAAAAAAAAGTTAATTATGCCACTTTTATCGGTAACTGTATAGAACAGCATAGTTCTAATAGCGGGGCACATTGTAATGCAGTGTTACAAAGTACCCTATCTGTGCAACTGTAATTTAAACCTGTGGTTAGGCTCTTCTGCTAGTTAGTGAAGCATCAAAGAATAATCTAATTTGTCTAATTTGAAAATATCAAATTTGTCTAATTTCAAATGAACAAAAAATATAGATGAAAAAGTAACTTAAAGGTGCAATGTGTCAAATTTGTGAGGATCTATTGACAGAAATGCAATAAAATATACATAACTATGTTTTCAGTGGTGCATAAAGACCTTACATAATGAACAGTTTTTATTACCTTAGAATGAGGCATTTCTACCTCACATACCGCGGGTCCCCCCCTCCATGTCAAGTCGCCATTATGTGTCGGCAACTTTGCACTGCGTGTCTTTAGTAAATCCGAACAATAGTTTTTTAATGCCAAAAGAGGGTTTGTGCTGGCGCAAGCTGTTAGTAAATCTGGCCCAAACTGTTCAAAAAATCATTAGCTCATGACCTGTACATGGTACTGTTACCAAATTTGGCATGGACCCTCGGATCATGGATCCGATAAAGTGTACCAATTTTCATTTCAATTGAACAAAGTTTTGCTGAGATACAGCTGAACCAATTTTGGGTAGACATTGTTAATTTTGCAACATTATAAATTTTGAATAGAGATAAATAAAAAAAAAAATCTGTTAAGAATTCTGTTTTGTGCGGCTTGGTCCAAAGATCATTTAAGCCAGTTTATGTAAGAATTGGGCAAAATCTGAAGGAGGAGTAGCTAAAAAAAAACAGAATACTGTACTTTTCAAAATGGCCACTACTCATTACTATTCATTACCATCATTACAATTTTCAATAATTGTCCTACCTGCAGTTCATAGGGCTGCCATTGATTTCCATTGGAAAGAAATAATAATAAAGTAATCACAGCTCCTTATAATTTCATATAAAGATGTACTGAAGTTCTACTTAAGTAGGACAGAAGAAAGCACTTTAGCTAACTTAATTTAATATAAATTTAAACTACAATATATTTTCATTCAATCGCAAATAACATGCTATTAAGTGTCCGAAAACATTACACTCAGTTCGCAGTGTAGCAAATTAGCTCAAAATAAATATGAATAATTAATCATAACTAGTTATAATTAATTATTAATATTTTAATCAGTCAATAAATTTAACTTAATGTAATAAAATTAATATTACAATCAATTAACCTGTTGTTCAATGAACACACAGTGTTAATTGTTTATTAACTAAGAAATGTTCATTTCCAGGTTATGGGAAATAACAATCTTATTCTACTAAAAGCCTGTAGTCAGGACCGACATGAATAGGGACTCCAGTACATGAGCGCAAAACACAGACAACCTTACGTGTGACATGAACAAGACTTTATTAACTAGACTAAACACTTAAACTACTCTAACATTCACACACATACATGCATACAGTTTACCAAGAGAGAGAGAGAAAGCAGAGTACAGGAAGCAAGAAGTTACAGCATTGTTGGACATTCAGCAGATCAACAGCCTTGAGCAAACCATCAGTTTAGTTTTAACAGGCCCTTCTTTAAAAGGGGTAAGGATACCCAATGTATCCGATAATGAGACTAAGTTTGATACTTGCATGTCTCTCCAAGTTGAATTAAAACTGTCCTGATGCAATTTGTGGAGGCTCCCGTTGAATCTTTGCTGATATTTTCTTGACGAAAGAGAACCGGCTGGATTCAGAGGATCTTTGGTGAATGGAAGGTCTAGGCCGAGGCCTGGCACAAGCTTGGGGTTCCTTAGAAGCTTCTAGCTTCTTAAAGCATCATCTTGACGTCAGCATTCATCAGTAAAAGAGAAGAAGAGGAGGAAGAGCAGGAAGAGAGGGGGTTCCTTGTGATCAGTGAATATAAGGGGTGAAGATGTCACACCCTCTTGAGGTGTCTGAGCCAATAAGGAGTTCCCCTTTCAGAGGGAAGTTTTACGAGTCTTTGTTCTGTAGCAAGATATTAGCATAAGACACTGGATTGGATGAATGAGAGAATAACCTTCTAGATTCTTATAATACTAATGTGTCACAGAGTTAGTAACATGTGACATAAATTACCAAATAGGAAATGAAAGTTGGAGTCCGTAGATACCAAGCATGCTGCCAATGTGATCTCAGTTAACTATACATTTGCAACTATGGAACATTAATACCAAAATAGTTCAAAAGAGAGAATTAATACATAGAATAAAGCCTATAAAAGGAAAGTCATGAGATGGGAAACTTGGATACATGTTTATACATTTCCCAAGTGGTTATATAGAGAATACATAGGATTAAGAGAGTTTATTTGTCCTTCTCAGGAAGAATGAGTCACTAGTCTCTCCAGAATTCTTCTGGATCATAAAAGTACCATATAACTGTAACAGGACACCTAGGTTGGCCTGTGTGCTAGCAACATTGGGATGCTGGTTACAGTTTTAGGGGGATGAGTTCAGAGAACTTTGATAGGGAGAGTGAGTTTATGGGTAATTCATTAAATACAATGAATAATTGTGTGGCTGATTGGTCCAGACGTTACATCCCCCTTTCGGTCGTTGTTGTTCTTTCTATGGACACCAGCGAGCGACGTTGAAGGTGTAGAAAGATCAGACACACCACTGGCACACAAGGCTGGAAGGCTGTGATGGGCTCTGGTTGTATGTGTCTCCTGGAGTGGTGGTCGTTCCATTGCGGTTGATGTAGACAGTAGACAAGCTCAGGTCTCTGAGCTGGTGTTGTGTGAGTGGTCAGAAGCTTGTACTGCTGAGTACTCCTCAGGTAAGAACTGTTCAAGGAGCTATCTTACTAGCGTTAGAAGCTCCTGCAGGTCCGATGCAGGCGTGTCCAGTCGTCCTTGGGCTGCCTGCTGTTGGAGATCCTGCTGTGTCTGCAGGGAGAGGATGCTCCCATCCCTGGCTTCTCCCTGTGGTAGGTCTGGTACCTGGGTCTGTCTGAATTAATCCTTCTCCTTCTGCAGCTGCAGAGGATTTCAGGAAAATGGCTGATAAGGTGTCAAGCAGAAGGCTTTGGCCTCCCCCTCTGTACCTCTGTGCTTGGCTGGGGGAGGTTCTTCTGCTGACTCCATGCGGTGAAGTGAGACGTTTCTCCTGCAGTGGTTCTGTTTGCTGCAGGTAAGAGAGTCTCAGTTCTCTTTTCTTCTGTGTCTCTATTCTGTCAGGTCCTTGTGTCTGTCCCGAGCCTCCATCTCTAGCTGGTCTATGTGGCTTTTAGCATGCATCAGCTCCTTGTGAGTCTCTGTGATCTGGAGTTTGAGGTTGTCCACCTCCTGTTTCAAAACAGCGAGGATGTGGGCCAAGAAAAAGTTGACTTCAGTCAGATCATTGTGATCACACCTCTGGTTTGAGTCATCTGCCTTTACTTCTCTTCCATCTTTGTCCAGTTGCTTTTGGCTCTGGTGCCGTAATTGCTCAGCAGCACTGGTTAGGAGGGTGTTCCTCACGACACATAGCCAGTCCTTTTGGTCTGCCATCTGGGCAGTTAGGCTGAGCATCTGCAACATTTAGGCACGCTTGTGGTGAGAGTAAGGGCAAGAGACTACTGCAAGATCAAACAGAATTTAGGGCTAAAGGCACAGTGAGCAGCCAGGTGTATAAAATACAGCTAGCTTTAATAAATGACTTAAGATGGTTCTTGTGGTCAGATTATTTCTTAGTATTTCTTACTGATGGCTCACAACAGGCTTGACCTCCGAACAAATGGAAAAGAGAAAGAGAGAGGAAGAGGAGAGCTTTCCTATTAGATTGTGCTTATTAGTGGTGCTCAAAATTATGCCATAGCAATCATTCGGATTCCTTTGTAACTGGCTCATAAAATTGAAGCAACTGTTGTAAATAAACAAAATCAAGAAGGAGAGTATGTCTAGTTGCTTGTGGTTATATTGGGAAATTAAACCACACAAGACTAAACAGGAAAATGTAAATAAATCACATAGATGAAAGAAATACTAGTAAAAACAAATAGCTGACTGCTATTATAATTAAAATCAATAAAATATTTAAAGAAGTGATTAAAACAGCAGAATGACCTGGTATTGGGAATAGTCAATAGCACTAGTGATTAACAATTAGATTAGCTTTGGAAATCACTCTATAGTTGGTCACAGCTGCAGCGTGTTCAGGACCACACCATGTGTGTGTCCCTCCCAGAAGTTTAGTCAACGTGTTATTGAAATATCTCAATAAATCCTAGAATTCTTCTTTAGTTAAACAGTTTACATGTAATTAAATTTAGATTTAATCACCCTAGTAACTGCAGATTTAGCTGAACAGTGTTCAGGGAGAAATGCACCTAAGTGCAGGTGAAATTAGCTGAGAAGAATTAAAGGTAAGGAAAGAAAGAAATCAGAAAACCAGGAATGTGGTTAAGGGAAATTGGTTTAGATCAGTTCACACTGCATACACACAAGCTATAGTTAAAGGCTTCACGTAAATGATGCTAACCACTAACTGTAGAAGCTATTAGTTAGCTTAGCCTGAGGTGCAGGGCTGCTAGGTGAGGTTAGCTTAGCCACCTAGCCTGGTTTGTTTACAATATGGCATCACAGGGTGATGAGTTAGCACTTCCTGTGACAAGTCGTTGTCATGGGAACCAATGCACATCTGAGCAATTCAAACAGTTTATTGAGACTGTCTGCTCATTTCAAACAAGTTACGTATAGAGTTAAAATGTGACGCCTATACTTTCAGATTTTCAAAAACTTGATTTTACATTCAGTAAAATGCAAATATGTTTTGCCATTTGCAAATTTTACTCATGTAAACTCTTCTCTCTACTTTAAACAACGTCTTGTACTTGTTTAAAGGGTAATTACACAGTTTGCTGTAAGTCAAAGCTTGTTTAAGCATATATAGTTAAGTCCGTCTTGTGCATGAATACTGATGTTCCTTTCAGCGAGTGAAACACAGTTTTGGTCAAAAGGTAGCTATGCTTGTAGGTGCAGGCAAAGTTTAGATGAATGACATCAATCTTAACTATAACAGTGGAGCATTACCCAAATCTACATTTATATAACACTGTACTGAGATTCATTCATCAGAAACAGGTTAAGCAATACTGCAATTGGTATTTCTCCAACCAAAGCAGAATAATCAATTCTGGTACAGTTTACATGCCGCTGAGCTGAGATTCCTTCGTCAACACAGGCTTACGCTCTAATACTGAGATTAGGATTTCTTCGCTAAAATCAGATTAACTTTACACTGATACCATTTGAACATATGCTAAAATGTGTCAAGAGTAGACTCTTTCAGTTACAGTAGAGATGTCAATTCAAGCCATCACTTTATCAGCATCTAACAAGCCAGCAATTAGTGACCAAAATGCGCATCGTCTGACATATTCTGACTGGAATTATCAAATGCACACTTTTAAATTGACAGTGGTTTAAGCTCATAACCTTTGTTTATTCATGCCCCGAATTCTCCACCATTTAATATATGTAACGAAATGTAGCGGTTATTAATCAATTTATGGATGAAATATGAATATAATAATTCATAAGGTTATGAATAAATTATGATTCATATATCGACCCAATGGGGAATTAAACATATATTGTGAATCAATTACAACGAATTATAATCAATTACATATATGATTAGTTCTGGTTTAATAATTATTTAGAGAAACTGCTCGTTTGTCCAGCAAACTAAGTCCCTCACAGAATATTATAAACGGAGTTACTCTCTGGCCATGAAAATAACTAAAGCATAAAGCGATCGAAAAAACGTTAAAGTGACTTGGGTTTTCCGCTGAAAGAACAAACAGAACAATCGAGCATGAATAACGTTTTAATATATGCAAACTACGAATACATACATCTAAATATATATACAAGAAAATACACACCTATGTACAAGAATAGAAGTAGAGAAGGAAAGAGAGAAGGCAAGTAGCAAACTCACAACCAGTCCTAAGCCAGCACGGAAATCAGTTTCATCATCTAAGATTGAGAAACGGCAGTATACTTGCATTGGTTGCGTGTGTCGAATTTCAGGTTAGCGCTGGTGCAGTTCATTGGCTTCCTCCGTTCAGCGGGAAGGTTTGAACTGAGGACGAGAGTGAGTTTCGCTGGAAGATGGCGATCCCGAAGCTGAGCGCGATGACAGCGCGTGGTCACCGGAGGGGTCCGGGAAAAACGTGCACGAGATGCTCGTGAGACAATCGGGAGAGAACACGGGAGAGAGAGAAAGGAAGTGGTCCTCCCGAGCTGCGCGCGTGGTTGGGAAGCGCGGTCACCTGAGGCGTCCGGGGAGACGTGCACGAGACGATCGGGAGGTCACCGGGGGAACACAGAAAAAGTGTGTGTTGTTGTTTTTATGGAAACCCAAACCAACACACCTCCTGAATTGTAGCGGCCAATAGATGCGCAGCACTATCTGGCGGGCAAAGTTCCTTGGTTTGGTCTCCTAGATGAATTTGCATACTTAGTGGCCATCAGACCGGATTTCGAGATCGAGTGCTTTCTTCACAGTATCATTAAACACATAGAAAAATGCATATGTCAGCCATGTGACCCACCTCAGTAAATAGCTCGAGTCCGGAGCTTTACGGAGAGACCAAACTCGCCAGATTAGAAAGGCATAGACAAGAAGTTATGGTTTACAGACAAAATTATATCGTTAAAATGCACACTAGCACAAATACACTAATTTAAACACTAGGAAACATGCATAGGCCCTAAAATATATGAAATATATATTTCAGCATAGTGGTAGGATATATATACAGTTAAAAATTTATGTTTGTGTGTTTCTGTATGTGTGTCTGTGTGTGTGTTTTTGTGTGTGCCAGTGTGTGTGGGTGCTGGAATGTGGATCTGGCCCATAGTCCACATGAGGGGCCCCTTTGATGTCCTAAGAGCAAGGAAATTGGGCCTGCTGTGTTACCTCGGAGGGCAACAAAGGTGTCAAGTGGGCTCATCTTTAGTAGACTGTTCGGAGCCGATTTAGTGATTAAGAAACAAAGTTCATCAGGTTAAAAGCATTCTGAAAACTCCAAAGTTTATTGACTCTGAACGGATCCATCCAGACGTTACAGCAGTGTTCTTTTAAATGATGTTTTAACAAAGTTTGGGAGGAGCACGTTCAAATAATTAACCTAAATAACACGATGGGAGCACATTTAGTTTAATTAACTTACCTTACCGTACTTACCTCTGTTTGTTGGCAGTTTATCAGCATCCCTCCACCACCCCATCTCTTTACTTCTAGTTCTAACTATTCCTATGACAACCGAGGACATCTTCCGAGCACGGAGCTCCCTGAACGGACAGCACGCCAAATACACAATCTTTACTCTATCTAATTACATGGTACTTTTAAGATATTGTAAAAAAGGAAGGAAAAGTTGCCACACCACAGCTCCTAAAATAGATGGATGCTGCTGTTCCAGTTAGAACTGTATGGTGCTATGCTAACAACAAGCCCTGGATTACGAGTAACATCAAGGGTCTTCTGAACCAGAAGAAGAGGGCCTTTAGAGACAATGATCAGCAGGGGCGCAAAAGTGTGCAGAGAGAACTCAGAGTCCAGATCAGGGAAGCAAAGGAGCAGTACAGAAGGAATCTGGAGCAGAAACTGAAGAACAACAGCATGAAGGAGGTATGGGGCGGTATGAAAATAATCACTGGATGCAGCTCAAAGAGGGGTGATACCACTGAAGGAGATGTGGAGAGAGCGAATCAGCTGAACAGCTTCTTCAATAGGTTTGACCATTCCAACTCATTAACACCTCATAATGCTGCTAAGGAGAGCTAAGGAGCTAAGGAGGCTTTGTCCCAGTAAAGCAGCGGGTCCAGATGGAGTATCTCCAAGACTGCTGAAGGCCTGCGCATTGGAGCTGGGAGGCCCACTACAGCGTATCTTCAACATGAGTCTGGAACAGGAGAGGGTCCTTCAGCTATGGAAAACATCCTGTATCATCCCAGTCACAAAGAAATCACACCCTGGGGTACTGAATGATTTCAGGCCAGTTGCCCTGACGTCACATGTAATGAAAACTATGGAGCGGTTACTGTTACACCACTTCAGGCCACAGGTCCACCACGCCCTCAACCCTCTGAAGTTTTATATCAGGATTGGGAGTGGGAGTGGAAGACGCTATTGTCTACATGCTACACCGATCCCTCACCCATCTGGACAGGGGCAGTGGGGCTGTGAGAATGACTTTCTTGGATTTCTCTAGTGCCTTCAACACAATTCAACCGCTGCTCCTCAGAGATAAACTGACAGAGATGGGAGTAGACTTACAGCTGGTGGTGTGGATTACGGACTACTTGACGGTGGTGAGCAGCACGGGAGCGCCACAAGGAACTGTGCTCTCTCTGGTCCTCTTCACCCTGTACACGTTAGACTTTCAATATAACTCTGAGTTCTGCCACGTGCAGAAGTTCGCAGACGACACTGCTATCGTGGGCTGTAACAGGAGTGGACAGGAGGAGGAGTACAGGAGACTGATTCAGGAATTTGTTATGTGGTGCAACTTAAATCACCTGCACCTTAACACCACCAAGACCAGGGAGATGGTGGTGGACTTTAGAAGGCCTAGGCCTCAACTGGAGCCTGTGTTCAGCCTGTGGACAGAGCCGCTTGTACTTCCTCAGAAGGCTAGCATCCTTCAACATCTGTAAAAAGCTGCTGCAGATGTTCTACCGGTCTGTGGTGGCGAGTGTCCTTTTCTATTCGGTGGTGTGCTGGGGAGGCAACATCAAGAAAAAGGATGCATTACATTTGGATAAGCTGGTGAGGAAGGCGGGCTCTGTTGTGGGCACAGAGCTGGATAGCCTAACAACTGTGGCAGAGCGAAGGGCACTGAGTAAATTGCTGTCAGTTATGGACAATCCATTGCATAGATTGCACATTATCATCTCAAGGCAGAGGAGCAGCTTTACTGACAGGTTACTGCTCCACAGACAGAGTGAGAAGGTTGTTTCTTCCTCATGCCATGCGGCTTATTAACTCCGCTCAAGGCGGACATTTGTCATTGATTTGAACTAAACTGGATTATACATTGTACATGAGGTAGCATAACATTTGATTTGCACAGGACTTTAACTATTTTAAATTATATTTATTATTTTTATATTCTAGTATTACTGTATGTTATATCAGTTGTGTATACTGCTGGAAACTGTGAATTTCCCACCGGGATAAATAAAGTATCTATCTATCTATCTGAAACTCAAACCCGCCACAACTGGCTCTGTTATGCTACTTAACTTCTGACCCCAATGATCGATGGAATCCCATGCCTGCCTTCATTCTAGCACTGATTATTGAACCATTCGTGCTGTAAGATCTGCTTTAATGTCGGCCTTTTCACTGGACTGCGATTCAGACACTGGCTAATCAGATCACGGCATGCTGTACAAGTTTGGAGGAGAGAGAATGTTAGTCAAGACCACGTAATACACCAAAGCTGACATTTGTGAAAATATCTTCTGAAATATGTGATTAATATAAGCTATAATGGAAGTTATATGGAGACATTAGGGTCATAATTTCATTCTTTAGCCGCTTTTCCACAGTCTGGTCGAACAGTTCTAAGAACGGTAAGGAAAAATTCCAGTTATATTTTCACTTGAGCCTTTATGGCACGTCACAATTACAAACCGTTCTCAGTCCAGAATTCTCAGCACCGTTTGCTAGTAGAATGCATGTGATGTTGCAACTCAGGATTGGTCACTTGTCTGTTGCCTGCCTGCCAGTTTCTCTGTAGCTTACTTAGCACACTATTTGAGCGACGTAAAAACAAATAAATAATACATTTAAAAGAAATACCTAATCATCCTCCCTAACATGGTTGCTATTTACATCTATATTGTCTTTACACTCTTGCATTACCAAGGCAATGACTGATGCATTTGTATTACATTCCAAAGAGCCATATCTGTACTGGCTGGGCCGTATCGTCATGGAATAGAATGGTTAAGCAAAGAGAACGGTTTGGCCTGACAGTGGAAAAGTGGCTTTTATCTCACTGGTAAACATTTATGGTTGTTTTTGCCATTTTTTTCTGTTAAAAACCATTTAGCTGTTGTTCTAACAGGTTGTGCAGAGGCTTTGCATGTGCATTTATGAATGTCTATTCTCTCACCGTTGGACAAGTCGGGGTTCCAATCAGGACAGGCCTTTGCTGTTTCCTGTATACTGACAAATGGCAAACGTCCATTCATCATCATATAGAGCACAATGCCTACAGCCCAAACATTTGTTGGGACGGCATGGTATTTGGGCCGTTCGAAGACCTCTGGTGGGCAGTACTCTCTTGCTCCTGTAAGCAAGACATTTCATGATTAATACATTTCCACACCATTACAATAATTAAATACAAAATACATGTAATACAAAATACCACTTACCTAGATATTTAGCGCTGTTGTAGCCATTACTATCAACTAGGTGAGCACAGCCAAAGTCAATCAACTTGAGCTCCAAATTCCATGTGTTCACCAGAATGTTGTCTGCATGAATGTCATTATGAAAGATGCTGTGGTCTATGCAGTGCTGTACTGCCAGGACTAATTGGCGCATCAAGCCACGTGCTATCGGTTCATTCAGTTTATGAAGATCAGTGATGAACTCCCGCAAGACTTTGCATGGTTGAGGGTACTCCAAAATGAGTGAGATGACTTTGGGCCGATCAAACCACTCATACATTTCTATTACATAGGGGCTTACTGGAGGACGCCTCAATATTAGCATCATCGCCACTTCTGTAACCAGAGGTCTGGGACAATCACGCTAGAGAAAAAGAGAACAAGACAACAAAAAGTTAGTTGACTATAGATCTGAAGAACCCATGCCATTGTATTTAAATGTATTTACATTGCTTTAATTTTTTTGTAGATACGATCATCAGAGCCTTTCCAGCTCAAAGTTTGTTGGTGCTTTCAGCTTTATAATTTATTTCAGTTATGGTGTACTATAGTAATTGAGGTGAGGTCACATTAACATTTTCATGATTGTGTGGATACCAACTAAAAACAGCATTTTAAACACCTAAATAAACACTACTGTTTAAAAGTTTGGGGTTAGTAAGAATTTTTTGTTTTGGGGGGAAGAAATTAATGTGCTTTTATTCAGCAAGGATGCATTAAATTGATCAAAAGTGACAAAGACATATGTTACAAAAGCTTTCTATTTTAGATAAATGCTGATCTTTTGAACTTTCAATTCATCAAAGAATCCTGAAAAAAAATTGTTTTCAACATTAATAATAATAAATGTTTCTTGAGCAGACTGGAGTAATGATGCTGAAAATTCAGCTTTGATCACAGGAACTACATTTTAAAATATATTCAAATAGAAAACATTTATTTTAAATTGTAAAAAATATTTCACAATATTGCTGTTTTTGCTGTATTTTGGATCAAAAAATGCAGACTTGGTAAGCAGGCTTCTTTTAAAAACATTGGTAAGATTTTTTTAAAATCTAAAACATTTGAACAGTAGTGTATATTCTTAAAATTTTGCCAACTCACAATAAAAAGATGATGGCCAGTCTTCATTTTGCGAAGACTTTTGATGGCAACCTGCAAAAATATAAAAAATATACATATATATATATATATATATATATATATATATATATATATATATATATATATATATACAAATCGGACATTATTCTCTATAGAAGGAGCAAAATGTTCAGTAAGAGTGTTACCTGTTGTTCATCAGATTTACGGATTCCTTTGAACACCCGGCCAAAGCTTCCCGATCCCAGCATATCTTTCACCTCGTAGAAAGTGGTCAAAGATCCTGAAAACCAGAAGAGGTTGCTAGTTCCTTCAATTATCTTATATATTATTAACTTGTATTTATAACAGCATTTCTGGCTGGCTGTATCAAAACAGACTAAATAATATCCATTTAACGAATGTGTCTCTTATAAAACTCTTTACATCTCTATGAGCACGTTTGTGGTTATGTTAAGGTAGGTGATATCAGAATTACAATGTAACAGTACCTAAAAATAAACTAAAAAATAAGAAACAGGGCAGCACTAACAGCAGACTGACCATTATTTGGCTCCCAATCGGAGAGACTTGGGACAGATGACGGCTCGGAATCAGACTGATGTGGGTTCAACTGTGGTGTGGGAGACTCCACTCTTGTTCGTCTGCAGCAAAGGAACGGATGCTTTATGGCCTTCCATGCTCTCTTGAAGAACGCATAGAATCTGCTCCTCCTGCTGCTTTGTGTATGAATTTCTTAAATGTAGAAAAAACAAAGAGGAAAAAATATTAGTAACACGTCTGACCACAGATTACAGTCAACATGAAATTAAAATTGACATGAATATTTCTGTGTTTATTAGAAATTATTTATCCGTGCACATCATTATTTATAAAAATTCATGGGCCCTTGTGATCTTTAATCAAAATAACTTCCCCTCCCTCTTGTAGACATCGCTCTGATGACGTGTTCACTGGTGCAAATGCGGGGAAACCTGTCACTCGAGTAGAAATCACAGCAATAGCAAACGACAACGAACTAATCATTTCCCCATTGACAAATTCAAGTCCCGCCCTACATTTTTTCTTGTTTACAAAAAACAGGGCAGTGGAATACAAAACCCCCTCAGAGCTTAGACAACAAATCAATAAAATCTGAAAAATGAAAGGCAATGAAAATATGAAATATGAAATACAGCACCTAGAAATAAAAAAGTAGCTTGAATCGCTTTGCTCCCAACCACTAGAATATGGGCGTCACTTTTACTGTACCTTCTGATCACACTGAAAAAAAGGTTGTTCTTCCTCAGTATTTTTGTATTCATTTTTTGCAATGCATGCAATGTTTAATGCATGACATGCATAAATATAAGACCTTCTGCTCTGATTTAAAGGTGCAGCATGTAAGAATTCTGTCTGCTAGAGGTCGCTGGAGGCCTATTCAAAACAAAGGCGTAGCATGATGACACCAAGTTTGAAAGTGGAATCTTGGGACATGTGGTCTCCACCTCAACGGACGGTGCAAAAGAATAGCGATAGGACTCGAGTAGAAATCATGTTCATGGATGCGATTATTAACATTATTGTAATATGAAGCAGAGCAGGACTGAGCGTTGTGGGAGCTGAAAGAGGCTGCTGGAGTGATTGCGCAACACACACCGCGAGCAGTGGAACTTTTATTATGCCACAGTTGCCACCGCCGCTTCCGCTTTTCCAGTCATGAGTATGAGGAAACGCAGCTCTGTTTATTATATTAGATACATTTGACTGTGTTGAAAATGATGTTATAATGTTACTGTGCGTTTGTGAGACACTTGTTGCACACTTCAGTAAGCTATATCAATTTTAGAATATCATATTATGCTGGATGGCTTGTGTTGATAAATGACATGCAATTCATTTTAAAACGTATTTTATTATAGAGAAAATTCTGTATTACTGTTGCTTAAAATAAAGCTGCATCTGATTATGCTATGTTAGCTATGGCAAAATAGTGTTTTTCTCTGAGGCATGGTAAAGCATGGTAACGTTACTTGAAAAAAATCAAGAAAATTAGATTTAAACAATAAAACTAAACGTGTTGAGCTATATAACAACAATTAGCTTTCTGTCTATAAATATATCAAACCAGTTGTTCCCTTGTCTATTAAAACGTGTAAGTGTCTTTGGTGTTTCATGGTTTCTACAATATAAAACCGTAAACCGAGGCAGACGTTAAAGCGGGTATGACGCAATTGACAGGCGACTCCTCACTCCTCTTACTTGGTTAAAATTGCAATTTTCTCACGATTTACAAATAGTTGGAAACATTTGGGATATTGTAAGTACTCAAGTGAACAAAATATATAACACTGGCCTAGTGGTTTTTGTATATTTTACTGCAAAAATCTTACATATTGTACCTTAAAGAGTTTTTAAAAGCTTAATTTGGGCAAAGAATATACACTAACAAGAAGCGACATTCAATAGAACATTCCATTGCAACACCGGCGCCCAGTAGCAGCCCTGTGCGTTTCCGCCATTTTGTGGTGTAAGCGACTCGTCGGTCCATTAGTTTCTATGGCAATATCAGCTGCTTTGTAAAAAAAAAAAAACATACATTAAAGCTGAAATCCAACCTGAATGATGACAACACAGAATAAAATACTATCAGTGATCAATCCTTTTAAGAGTTTATTTTACAGACTTTGTGTTTAAGTCTTCCACTTTTTTCACAAAACCTTTGCTCTCTAGAAACCCAGTCAGTTTGGGTTAAAATTCTTTAACAAAGGGTTATGACACTTACACTAATATTAGTAGAATATTAGCATTATAAACACTGAATTAATAACAATCGAAATTAAATTAAGGACATGCATCAGAAAAATTGGGAACGCTGGACAATAAATAACAGAAAATAACAGGTTGTTTTTGCAGTCTAATGTCCATTAAAGCAAAAGTGTCCAAAAGTGGGAATTATGCGATAACGGACACAGCAATGCATCATGTAAGATCATTATGTTTGTTCAGGGGCGTTTCCTCCGAGTAGGCAAGGGAGGCAGTGCCTCCTCAAAAAATAGGATGAAAAAATAATCAATATTACATATAAAACAAAACAAATATTATTATGACATTAAAAAGAGCGCAAGTCACGCGTATTTCTTAAGGAACACTGCCAAACAGCGACACCCGCAGGTAAAGTTCACAGAGGAGTCATGCTTTACAGTCTATTATGCCTCCCTTTCCTCTCATAGGAAATCATATAAAATCATCAGACCCCCGGCGTGCGGTGGGTTTTGTGGGGGGTAATAGAGTGCCCCAGCGATGACGCGTTTTTGTAGGCAAAACCCGGAAGCGAGTTAGCATTTTAGGACTTCCGGTTCCAACGCCGTAAAGTCTATGGGTTTTTTTAATGGGTTTTTACTAAATCGCCTGAAATAAGGTCTGTGGTTAACAAAGCCTCTAAATACTTTCACGTTTTGATCTATGACATAAAACACACCGGTTATAACCCACTTGTGATTTTTTAAACTTTTACTGTGTCTTAAAATCTGCGGTTGCTAACAAATTGCTAAAAGGGACTTCTTCCTTTGGCGGGGACTTTAGATGTCATCATGACAAACAGGACATTTGGACAGCATTTCTCACGAAAAAGTGGAAAAGTATTCATACACAGCACAGATCATAATCAGTGAGCATGTTTTTAAATAGAGTTGTTTTCTAAATAAAGTTTGAGGACGCTTGGTGGTGACGACGTTGATCCGCGACCATGGTGTGCTGTAGTCCATTTATAGCCTACTACCTGACGACTTTATTTAGGCTTCAAAATCTATAAATGTTGTGTTAACTTATAAAGATTATCTTGATAGACAAAATGTGTAAGTGTCATAACCCTTTGTTAAACACAGAGCTTATTTTCTGCGATTTTCCAAAAGTCTATGGGAAAAATTAATAGGCTTTCAGTCGAGGGAACCCGTGCGCTGCTAACTTCCGGGTTGGCCTACAAAAACGCGTCATCCCTGGGGCACTCTATTGAGAATGAATGGGGGAAAGTCAAGTGAGAGGAGGCAATAGGCTTGTTTGAGATGAGCGAATTCTGCGCAGAACCGATCAACGGTGATCACCGCGAGATGCATGCCGGTTAGAAATGTGTCCGAGGGTGGTCCGCCTTGCTCTGATGTCATGCTGCCATGCGCGAGGGCGAGGCGGACGTGTCGGATTCTGCAGTCGAGCGCAGTTGCTCTCCACCGACTGCGC
The DNA here is from genome assembly GCF_024489055.1 of Chanodichthys erythropterus. Classification (NCBI taxonomy): domain Eukaryota; kingdom Metazoa; phylum Chordata; class Actinopteri; order Cypriniformes; family Xenocyprididae; genus Chanodichthys; species Chanodichthys erythropterus. Next base: position 1,397,429 of record NC_090230.1, read on the forward strand.
TGACTAAAAGCATGATGGGAAACGACTTGATGACGACACAGGATAAAGCTTATTGGTTTAAACAACCGTGATGTATTGATCTCTTTTAAAATGTTTGATTTTAAAACACTAATACACTAATAAAATACCATGATTTTATGTGTATAAATTATGTGTGAATATTCCAAAAGTCTCTGACACAGTGTGATCTCTCTATGGGTTATGTGATTGTTATCATATTTATAAAAAATATATAAAAACATGTCTTTAATTAAAATAAAATTGACTGATACACACATCCTTCGAATGGAAATAAATATCAAGTACTTTGGGTGTATTGTTCATTATGTTTGTTTTCATATAAAAGCAACAGAACGTAATTTACATCCAGTTGATCAGCAACACAGCGCACAAGTGTGAATCCCGCGATATCCGCCTTAATCTCGCAGGTGTCTGATGCACTACGAGAACGGAGAATTGTCCGTCTTGCCTGCATTTTTTTCACTCCTCCCCTCACTGCAGCCGCCTACTCGGTTGAACTTCAGGCGAGGCAAGGCGCATCTCAAACAAGCCTATTGTCTCCATCGCGCTATCATTGGATGTAATTGGTTATGATTGGATATGATTGGTTTGTGCGATAAATCCCGCCTCTTGTTGACGTGCGCGTTCCGCGAGTAGGTTTGGTTTGACTGAACAAATGATGCGCGTCAATCGGAAGACTGATTGAAAAGTAAGTAAACACATCACAGTTAGATATCACCGCTTTATGTCACATCAAAAAAAGTTGAAATGGACTGAAATCATGATGACTGCGGGGTTTTTAGTGCAATCAGCTTGGTGAAATTAAAAATACAATTCGTGTCTGTGACAGCTATGTTTTCGGAGCATGACTGATGATCCAAAATATCCTAGGTTGACAATTAAAAAGAAAAACCGTACACAAATAAAATATATTGTTTAAATTATTATTGCCTTTAGTTGTTATTTTGGAATTATTTTATATCATGGCAAGTTTTTACCAATCTTTATTTCTCAACTTTTTTGATTTTGCTTTTTCTCGGCGAGTCTGAATGAGTGAACTGCGGCGCTAGACTCGTGAACGCGCGATCGAGCACGGAAGACCAACTGTCAAGGTCAGGATTTTCGTTAAAAAATGCATTAAATTTCGGTTCGTTTTTTCCACCAAAACCTATTTTTTTACTCCCAGAGTTTGGAATATTCAGCAAATGTCGCATGGATGAGACCATCCTGTGATACTTCTGCTTGATGCTTGTTGCGATTTACTGCCATTATAAGCACGAGCGATCGAGCGGGAAATTTATTTTAAATTCTTCTTTTGTTGTCCGAAATAGAAAGAATCAAACAATACAAGGATGAGTTAATGATGACTTAATTTTCATTTTGATGTGAACAAAGCTTTTAAACCTAAGACATTCAATAAAATATGTAGTGAAAATATTAGACCAATTTTTTTGTAAATTTTGTAAAGTAAATAAAGTATTTCCCGACAATAAAACGTGGCCTATTTTATACCGAGACATAATAATTTTTTTTATAAAGTTGTGTTGTTAATAATAATAGCACCTGTTGGGCTTTTCTTCACAGTATCTTTAGAAGGCTGCGCGCTCTCTACTGCTGAAGTCCTCGACTCGAAAGGCTGTATGTCAGCTGTCAGTGAATCGATGCTCCACTCTTTGTCGACCCAGTCACATAAATCGTTGCAGAAGCTGATTGTATACAGCCATGAAGCCACATCTCCTGTCTCATCTACACTGCCCTTAGGCACGGAAACAGATGCTGTGGACATCATGTTGCCAAATGTGGTCAGACAGACTGTTATTGTTTGAGTAGACTGTGTACACAGTGTGTTTCTGTCTGCAGAATTTCGTACGTAGATTTCCTCTAGCGTTACCTCTCTGCAAACTCGCTTAAGTGACAAGCTTTACATTCGCTCAGAGATTCTCACTAGACTGCGAAGCAAGCCTTCAAGTAGCGCTCTTGTACTGCCGTGTGACGTCATGATAGTATACGAACGTTCGAAAATGGAATGTAAAAAGAAAAAAGAATAGGGTTTTCAAAGCGCATTTTAAAAGTTGAGGGTTTTGTTTGTTTGTTTGTTTGTTTGTTTGTTTTTTGGTCACTCTTGTCTTGACGCAGACAGTGTAACAAACAAACTGGATTCCTGTTCAGTCTTTACAACGCAAACTCCCTAAATGTAATTTCCCCTGCTTATTAAAAGTGTTGGCGAGTTACGTAGCCTATTGCGAACATTAGCGTACGGATGAGACCTCAAAATTTCTATTAGGCCTACATATGTCAAAGCGCTCATTTTAAAATCTAAATTCTTGCTTTTTAAGATGTGTGTATGTGAATTCGTCTTGTATTATTATTCATTGTGGTTATTGGTGTAGGGCCTACAGTAGTGCTCGTATTGAATCAAGTCTTTTTAGGCGGGGTGGGTGGGGGGGTTGCAATATAAAATATAATATAATATAAAAATATATTTATAATATATTTAGGCCTATACCATTATTAAAACAGGCTTTTGTGTTGGTCAGGAATAAATCAAATAAATACATTTTCTGTCCAGGCAGTAGCCTATATCACAAAAAGCTGCTATTCTTCTTTTAAATGGCTTACCCTAAGTAATACTCTATAAATCGGGTGACAAAGCAGCAGAACCAAAAAGGGCAACCATGGCAAAAGTATTTTCCTGTTTATCACTATGAAGCTGCTTTGAAACAATATTGTTATAAAGCGCTATATAAATAAAAATGACTTGACTTGATAAGGCACTTGAAGACCCACAAAAATCATATGACTTCAAAATACACTGAAATGTCTCAAAAACAAACAATCAGATGGCTTCCAAACTCACTGGAGGGTCTCACTGTCAGATTCAGTATAGGCCTACACAGGAATAATTTTTCATGTCTCAGACAGCAGTGATAAAGGAGTAGTCAGTAGCTTCAAAAGGACCTTAAATTACCTGCTCATTTTATTTCATTATTGTATCTTCAATTACAAGCATAAGGCTAATCCAAATCTGTGTGAATGCAAGTGTGAATGGCCAAAAATCACATGAAATGCAATTTTTAAAAATCCATTTCCAGCTACATTCTAATGTGGTTTGAAATCCTATTCAAATCACATTTCTGGAAATCCGTTTCAGTCTGACTGCTCTGATCGAATTTGGTGTAGTCAAGTCAAGTCACCTTTATTTATATAGTGCTTTTTAAAATGTAGATTGTGTCAAAGCAGCTTTACATTGATGGTACATTATTTATTTACCATGCTCCGAGCTTGGTAGTTGGCCTGAATACAGAGTATTTTTGCATTTTTCAGAGCGATTTCTGTCTTCCAGTTTGAAAAGCAAAGTCGGAGCAACGTCACAAAATCTGATGTCATCGTTTACTATTGGCAAGATCCAGAGTGCTTGTTGGCTCCAAGTATAGGCTGGTCGAACATGCTGATGCTAACGTTGACCATGCCGATGCTAACAGTTTCTACATTTATTCATGACGGGAAGCTCATTCAATTCAATCACTGTGCTGTAGTATGCATAAGATTATAATTGCGGTATTATGCATGAGGAAGTACTACTTCTCTCGCCTCGGTTTCTTGTCATTCCAAGTCATATCGTTGGTGTTCGTTTCCTCAGTGCTACAACACAAAAATGTGTTTTCCTGCGACGCAACCAGAGCAGAAGTTTGGGTGCATGTGGATTGTTTTGCTGTGTAATCTACCAAGCACAAATGGAAAATATGTTCGCATGAGATCACATTACAGCAAAGAAATCAAATGTCAAAAAAGTGCTGTTCATTCACCTCTGCGTTCGGACACGTGAGCCGTATGTATGTTTCCCTCAGCACAGCAAGCACATGAGTATTGTTTGTATTTTGCCCTCGATGCGGTCAGAAATGGAGTTTGAATACGAACACATGAAAAATACGATTGTTATACACACGGACCACGCATATGATCGGTTTCAGCGCGGAGCTCCGCGTTGAGTTTAACAACACAAGCCACGTGGATCATAGCTCTTATACAGAATAAAGTATCCATGTTTAAAGTTTTTATAGACATATTTCAGATATTCTCCTGCACCAAACATGAACCAGCATGATGTATGCACACATATTTCATCAAGTCTTCTTCACTGATACAGTGGTGTAGCCAAGCTGAACGCGATGACACGATTATTCTAATAGACAAAAGACTGATTTGAGAGTGCAGTGCTCATAAACATAAAGTAGCCTATTAGCCCTATTAAATATTCTTTCATAAACAAGGAACTAAACAAGACACAGTTGAAACTAATCAGTAACTAGGAAACAGACTCAAACATAAGAGGTAAACACAGGAAGTGAATAATGGAGCCAATTACAAACTAAAAGTTAATTAAAATATCAACGTCAGAGTCAAGAGTCCTTGGGAACGTGACAGATGGTAAACTGGTATTTAGCTTTAACTAGCCTTTAAAGCTCTTGATTGTTCAATATGACTAAATGTTATACAGCTATATTATGTTTATGTATATGTTTTTGTATTTTAAATTCTCAAGTGGTCAGCTAAAGTGATCATTATTGGAGATCCACAAGGCAAAGACATACAATACACAAAATTAATCAAGCAACTAGAGCAGTGCTACTGTCACATCTTACCTGAGCTCATATATGAGCTCGTTTGTCTATTTCTTTTCTTAGTTTGTCTATTTCTTTGAGAATATTCTCTCACATGGGACTCAAGAGGCAGGAATGCATACAAATTCAATAGCAAGATGATGAATATGTGGATAGATGCCCTTTTGAATAGCCCGGAAATGCAGAGGATCTTCTGTGAACCTCAACTGTGGCATCAGTCGTATTTTAATCCTTTTGGTTTCTTTGACATGACTGTCTAGTAGATGCAAACCTTTACCTGAAAAAGGATAGAATAATAGAAATAAAAGTTTAATGGACAACTTTGAAGCTTCAGTGCTGAATGTCACATCATTAAAAATATTAGTTATTTATATTAATGCAATAAGTAGATTTAAATAAATTAAAATACATAAATTATTAATATAAAAACAAAAAAAAACATTAAAATTAAATAAAAAAATAAATAAATAATGCACTTAACAGTACATTATTATAGTGAGTAGAAAATATAAAAGACACAAGGGTGATTACAATTCCGTGGCATCTAAAATGATTCAAAACTCCTGCGTTATATTAGTACTATTTGAATTATTAGTCTGTATTATTTTTCTTTCAGAAAGTGCTTCATAACTTTTTCTCATATTTGATTCACTTCTAATTCTTATTCTCATTTGTTGCAGACAGAGGGCCAGATTTACTAACAGCTTGCTAACAGCAGCTCATTATTTACTAAAGCCACGCAGTGGTGAAAAGGCATGGACTATTTGTTTTTTTATGGGAGGGGATTATTTAAATGAATCATGCAACACGATTTACTAATGTTTGTGCTCGTCAATTTACTGGTATTTGCACCATTATTTAACACCCAAAAAACGCATGTCTTAACCCATTTTGCGACATGGCTGCAATTGTTGCTGTTGTAAGGAGACACAAAAGAAAACAGAGACCGCGTGGTAGAAGGGAGGAAATATTTTCCACTCGTATTAATTTCTTTGGAATGCCAGAGGAAGACGTTATCCATATATTGCATGTAACAAGTTGCGCCTGTGTCGACCTACACCTGATGAGCAGCAGCTCTGCTTACTTGCGACCCAACGCTAATTTGCACTGCTCTTGATATATTGCATTGGTCATTATGTAAATGGTCTGATTGTGTCTGTGTTCTTTCATTTTCGCATCAGCAGTAGATCATGCACAAAACTTGCCACTCCCATTGACGCATTTGTGGAATTGCGCTCTCACGCTAATTTGCCCCATTGGAATGTAACGTTTTGTTTCATGTTCATGTTTCATGTCTATTATTTTGTAGTTTGATACATGTTTCTTGTTTGTGTCATGCTTCCCTTGCTCCTCATGCGCTCCCTTGTCATTAGGTGTGTTCGACATCGACTGCGGCTGGATGTAACCAATCGGTGAGAGTAGCCATATGCAGGCGGGGCGGAGCTGAAAACGGAGACATGAAGTCGGACACTTTGTGCTTCCTGTAGTGACGCTCATGCTGCATTTGTATACTTTTTATCACAGTTAAATAAATATTTGACTAATGCACCAATGTTTCAGAGACATTTTCATTCAATACTTTATGTACTGCTTACAGCATCTGTTTGTACAAGTATAAATTTCAATATGAGCATATACTATATAAAAACTAATGTAGTTTATTGTTTATCAGTTTTATTTTGATAAACATGACACAATATAACATTGCAACTACATATAAAGAGCTTTAACTCTTATAAAAATACAGATTTGTAAGCATTAGTGAAACTAAAGGTGTGACAATTAACAAGTCAAGTCAAATTTATTTATATAGCGCTTTTTACAATTGGTAATTGTTTCAAAATAGCTTTACATAATAGAAGCACAGAAAAAAAAAGAGAAGTGGTTAAAAATAAGCTGTACAAGCAAGCGTGGTAATGTGTAACATATACAAGATGGTGCTACATTAAGCCAATGTTGGCTGACTCCCAGGGGTGGAAAAAAAAAACCCTAGGAGAAAAACCCAGCGTGCTTACACTGGGAAAAAAGTCCTAGGAGGGAAAAAACCCCTTGGAAGATATATATGTAAATGGATATGGAGATCAAAATCTGAATTATACATTTTTATTATTGAGATTAAAAATAGATTATATATAAATATATGTAAGTGGATATGGGGATTAAAAATCTGAATTATAGATGCAGCCAGAACTGAATCTGTAGGCCCATTGTCTCCTGGGCTACGTTGTAGTCAGGTCCAGACACAGGTTCTCCATCTGATCTGGATACGGCCTGGATCCAGCACCCGGCAAACCTCAGGATAAGCAGAGAGACTGATATTAGCGTAGATGCCATTCTTATTCTGATGTACAGGTATATCTAGTGTTATAGGAAATGTTCTCGGTTCTGGCCGACCTAATTATTGCAGCGTAACAATCCTTTAACGGATTTGAAAAATGTTAATGTATTGATAATGTGTTATGTGTATGCAAGAGCAAAGAGATGTGTTTTTAGTCTAGATTTAAACTGACAGAGTGTGTCTGCTTCCCGAACAATGCTAGGAAGATTGTTCCAGAGTTTAGGTGCTAAATAGGAAAAGGATCTGCCGCCTTCAGTTGATTTTGATATTCTGGGTATTATCAACTGCCCTGAATTCTGAGATCGCAATAAACGTGAAGGACTATAATGCATTAAAAGCTCACTTGGGTACTGGGGAGCTAAACCATTTAGAGCTTTATAAGTAAGTAGCAAGATTTTAAAATCTATACGATGTTTAATAGGGAGCCAATGTAATGTTGACAGAACTGGGCTAATATGGTCATACTTTCTGGTTCTAGTAAGAACTCTAGCTGCCGCATTTTGGACCAACTGTAGTCTGTTTAAAAGGCGAGCAGAACAACCACCCAGTAGAGCGTTACAGTAATCTAGTCTTGAGGTTATGAATGCATGAACCAACTGTTCCGCATTTGTCATTGAGAGCATGTGTCATAATTTAGATATGTTTTTTAGATGGAAGAAGGCGGTTTTACAGATACTGGAAATATGACTTTCAAATGAAAGGTTCCTAACTGAGGACGAAGATTTAATGGAACACCTGTCAAGTGTTAGAGAGTATAAGGTTTTTTCGTGAGGAAGTTTTTGGTCCAAACAAGAAACACATGTGATCGTTGTCATGCGGTGAATCCGGCCAATCATGAAACAGCTGTGTCGTCATCAGCGCTCATGCAGCTCCTCTTGAGAAACTGCGCTGGCTGACTTAGGTGGCTGATCTCGAATCGCTCTCGCGGTACTTTGAAGCCATACGTCACAGTCACATGGCGTCTGCGCTGTCTCAAGTCAGACAAAATTTCTTGCACTGCTTCAAGTCAGCCGCCAATCGGTCTGTGCAGCGCTGCATCAAGTCGAACAAGCCTGTTGTGTTCTTCTTCTTTTAGTTTTTGGCAGATTGCATTGTTTATGTGTTGCATACCGCCACCTACTGTACAGGAGTGTGTAGAGTGTTGCAGTAAACCTTTGGTTATTCAATCAAAATGAGGCAGCAAAAAAAAAAAAAAAAAAAATAATAATAATAATACTTTTATATTCTTTTTATTAAATCACTGTCTTCAAGGAAAATAAATAAGTTTCTAATTCTTTCGCTTTGCATTCCTTGTTCCCCAAGAATATCCTCAATGCTATCGTCCATTTCTTTCCATCTTTGTCTCTGCTCACTGTACCTTCCACATCTAAATAAAACATGTTTTACATCTTCCTGTGTTTGACATTCTGTACATAAACCATTTCCTTTTCCTATCATCTTCAGTGTTGCATTCAGTCCTGTATGTCCCATTCTTAATCTTGAGTATACTATTTCTTCCTTCCTGTTTTTCATATTAATTCTTTTTCCACCAACCTGTTTCTGAAAGTTGTAATATTGCCTAGCCTTAGTTTCTGCTTCCCATTCCTGTTGCCATTTCTTTGTTATTTCAAATTTTATTTTAGTTTTCGCTTCTCCTTTCCCTATTGGAACATTAATTTCTATTTCTTTATTTTTTAGTGCCTTTTTAGCTAAATCATCTGCCTTTTCATTACCTCTAATTCCAATATGTGCTGGAACCCAACAGAACTGCACTGTTATTCCTAGGCTTTGAATATTTAACAGTATATTTCTAACCTCTACTATTAGATCATCTCTGACTGAAACTCCACTTTCTAAGCTCTGCATTACAGCCATTGAATCTGAGCATATTAACGATTTTAATGGTTTTATATCTTCCATCCACCTTAATGCTGTTATTATACCAATCATTTCAATTGAATATACTGAAAGGAAATAATTTAGTCTATACTTCAGACCTTTTTTAAATTCAGGAATATAAATTCCTATACCAATGACCATTTTGATCTTTTGATCCATCTGTGTAAATATTAATAAAACCATAAAATGAAGAAGACAAATATCTTTCACTATACCATGCAAAACTCTGTTCATCTGAGTATTCTCTTTTTTCTTTCAAAAGTTCTATGCTGACTTCTGGCATTGGAAGTATCCAGGGAGGAACTTCACTCAGAACTATTGCAGGACTAAACTAACTCTTTAATGCCAAACTGTTCTGCTAAATGATGTATGTTCCATCCAAACCCTTTAGCCTTTGTTTGATATTCCCAACAATCATTTAATACTGACATTGCTGGATTATTACTACTCCCTAGTAACCTAACCCTATATGTCAATGCCAGTTTAATGAATCTTAATGTAAGTGGGGCTTCTTTTGTCTCTACCAGTATAGCACTTGTTGGAGTTGTTTTAATAGCACCTATGACCATTCTCAGTGCTCTAAACTGAATTCTATTTATCTTTGTTAAATTTGTTTGGCATGCTGTGCTATATACTATACAGCCATAATCTATAACTGACCTGATTAATGCTATATATATATCCATTAAAGATTGTTTATCTGCTCCCCAGTTATGTCCAGTAATCATTCTCATCAAATTTATGACTTTTTTACATTTAGTTTCAATGTGATTAATATGATATTTCCATGTACATTTTTCATCCATCCAAATTCCTAGATATTTAAATTTCATAACTCTCTCCAGGGTTTGCTTGTAAATAAACAATTTTTGGTTATCATCAACTTTCTTTCTTGTAAAGAACATAACATTTGATTTTTGTATGGAAAATTTAAATCCCCAATCAACTCCCCATTGTTCTAATGACTGAATTTTCTTTTGCATTATTGTTGTTATGTATGGAATATTTCGGCCTCTTTTCCATATTACAGCATCATCCGCATACAATAATCCTTCACTTTCTTGTCCTAGTTTTACAAATATATCATTAATCATCAAATTAAATAAAATGGGACTGATTACACTTCCTTGAGGAATTCCACTCTCTACTGTAAACTCTTCTGAGTTTTCGGAGCCTATTTTAACTCTAAAAGTACGCTGTGAGAGGAAGTCCAATATAAAATTGTACATTTTCCCACCAATTCCCAATCTATCCAGTTTAATCAATAGCCCTTCTCTCCACATAGTATCATATGCTTTTTCTATATCTAAAAACACAGCCACCATTACCGCTTTCATAAAGTGGAGAAAACATTTATTATTACACAACTTTGCCAAAGCATCCACTGTAGATCTACCTTTTCTGAAACCAGTTTGGTAATCTTTAAGTAAACATTTCTTCTCCAAAAAATAATTTAGTCTGGCCACTATTATTTTCTCCATTAATTTCCCCAAATGTGATGTCAGCGCAATAGGCCTGTAATTCTCTGGATTGCTTGGGTCTTTTCCTGGCTTAGAAAATGGGAGAATAATTGCCCTTTTCCATATCTTTGGCAGTTTGCCCTTATTCCATACTTCATTAAATAATTCTAGAATCTTATTTAGTATTCCATCTGGTAATTTCCTAAGCATAGCATAACATATATTGTCCATTCCTGATGAGGAGTACCCAGTGTTATTTAAGGCCATTTTAAGTTCTGACATAGTTAATTCAGCATCTAGTATAGTATTTGTCTCTTGTTTAGCATTTAATACATTTTTATTTTCCTTCAAGATTTCTTCTTTTCTCTTTTTGAACATTTCATCTAAGTGGTTACCTTTATGAATGTCAGCAAACTTTTTACCTAACATATTTGCCTTATCAGAATCTGATACAGCACAATTTCTTCCATCAATTAACACTGGTATTTGTGACCATTTATATTTACCTGTCATTTTCTTTATCATCATCCACATCTTATCCAAAGTTGTTTCTCTTCCAATTGTTGAACAAAAGTGCCTCCAAATTTCTTTCTTAGCTTCTTTAATTACCTTCCTTACCATAGCTTTTTTCTTTTGATAATCTACCAAATTATCCATTGTTAATGGTTTGCGTAATTTCTTAAATGCTTTATTTCGATCTTTAATTGCTTCTGTGCATTTTTCATTCCACCATGGTACATTTGTTCTTTTGTTTTGGTTTTTACTGATTGGAATACTCTGACTTGCTGCATTTAGAATGATGATATTCAAAGAATCATTCTTTTTATCTATAGTCTCATCCAACCTACAAGATGAGTTCTTCATCTCATCATTACAACATTCCAAATACTTTTCCCAGTTGGCTTTCTGAAAGCACCATTTGTGATGTAAATAGTTTTGTTGTATACGCAACGGACACCCGGGCAGATCAAGGACAAGTCATTTATAAAGAGACCAAACAACAATGGTCCTAATATAGAACCCTGTGGTATGCCCATACGAATGTTTAAAAATGAGGATTTGTCCCTGGCCACTTTAACACACTGTTCCCGCCCCTGAAGAAATGAGGCAAACCAACCCACTGCCTCAGGGGAGATGTTAAACAATGACATTTTGGATAAAAGTAGGTGGTGACTGACCGTTTCAAAGGCTTTTTTTAGATCGAGAAATACTGCTCCTACCACCTCACCCCTGTCCATGGACTTCTTTAAGTTTTCAATGAAGCAGCAGTTTGCTATTTCGGTTGAGTAACCTGATCTAAAACCAAACTGTTGTGGGTGGAGGAGCTGGTTGACCTCCAAATGGTTAGTCAGCTGTATTGCTACGACTTTCTCCAGCACTTTAGATAATACGGGTAAAATTGATATTGGCCGGTAGTTGCATATAGAATCTTGACTTCCTGATTTAAAAATTGGCACAATCACTGCTTTTTTCCAGCCTGAGGGAAATTTACAATTTCTTATGGACAAATTGACAAGGTGTGTTAAAGGTTTAACAAGTTCTCTACTGTATTGTTTGATAAAAACAACAATTCAAATTATAAATGTCAGTTGATTTGGAATTTGAAATTTTTTGAATAATCTGCATGACTTCTGTCTCATTAACCTCTTCTATACAAAAGGAATCAGCAGAGGGTATTAGACATGGTTCATTCCCACCAACAATTTCTTTAAAATCTCTTGTTAATTCTTCTACTGACTGTACAAAATAGGTATTAAATCCATTAGCCATAGTTGCACTCTTATTAGTCCTCTTGCCATTTATGATGAGTTCTCGAATTCCCTTAGTCTTAATTGTATTATTAGTTAGTGCTGTTACGTTCCATGACTGTGTCATTGGTGTATATATTTTGTCCTGTGTGCTGGGTTTTTTCCCTTTTCTCTGTGTGTCTCTCTCTGCTGCTCTACTAGGTGCTGGGGAGAGAGAGATCTAGTTGATTGATCACACCTGGGGCTCGTCCGGGATGCATGCTGAAAAGAAGCTCCCAGAGTTACTCAAACTGAAGCCTGCCTTCCAGAGTGTTGTATGTCTCTCCTGCTCTGCTTGTTGCTCTGTGTTGTGTGATTAATTGTGTGAGATGGTGAAGCTCTTCCACAAAGCTAATAGGCTTATTGTAGCCTGAGTTTTGGTCATCTAGTCATTGTTGCTGTCATCTACAGGCTCAAACGTGTTGGAAGCTGTAGGGAGGTGGGTGCCTATTTGATTTTTGTAATAAGTTTTCTCCTGTTTTTGGCTAGTTAGGGAGTTAGTGTACTTTTCTGTTGTTTATTTGTTTTCTTTTGGTAGTCTAAGTAGTTTTACTCCTTAACTAGTCAGAGGGTACTTTTGTTTGTTATTTTGGCAATACCCCCTCCTGAAGTCTCTTTTGCTTCCTTTTTGATTTACTTTTTACTTTGTCTAAAAATATCTTTTGTTAATAAACCCTTTTTTTGAGCTTCAACTTGTGTCTGTCGTGCAGGGCAGGGGACGGGCACACTCACTCACCCCAACATTCTATGTTATTTTATTTTTTTCACTGTTACTCCCCTTTTCCCTAGACAAACTTTATGCAATGGGACGTAACAGTGAAAATTGGGGGCTCGTCCATTGTTTGTAATACTAAAAACTAGCTTGTGTGGTATTGTAAATTTAAAACTGTTGTGTAACCCTGAGGTTTCTACTGAAACTTTAACAAAGGGTAAATTGAGACTTTATTTTGAACATTTTGAAAGTGAACTTATATTTTGTTTTGCTTAAAGTTTGGCTGTTTTCTTTTTTGGTAGGGGCGGAGTGGTTGTACTCTGTGAGATGGAGTTTGATTTGATTGAGTTTACCCTTGCTCCTTCGGTAGAGGTTTTTAATCGCTGCCGTAAGAAAGACTTGGTGTTAATTGCTGAGTTTTATAATATCTCCCTGTCTAAAGACTTGACAAAGTCAGTTTTAAAAGATCAGCTGTACATTGAATTGGTTAATGCTGGCATTTTTCCTGCTGATTCACAAACTGAAGTAGAGGAAGAGAAGGAGGAAGAAGAAAGTGTCTTATCTGAAACTAGTCCTACAGCTGTTCCTCATAGCACTGAATCTAGAATGGATCCTTTGCTAGCAATAAAATTAAAAGAGCTTGAGTTAGCTATTAAAAAGCAGGAGCATGAAACTCAAGTTGTTCAACTCCGTGCTGTTGAAGTTAAGGCTCACAGAGATATCAGACTGCGAAGCTTACAGATAGAAGCAGAGTCTGCACGCCGTAAGCCTGTGCCAACTCCACGTTCCAGACCTTCCTCACCTGTTTTGGCAAGTATTCCAGTGCAGAATAGCACAGTCAATTTTGATAGTGTAAATGATGCTCAAACTTCCTTTGATGTAGCGAAGTATGTTAAACTGGTACCTCCATTTCGAGAAGCTGAGGTAGATGCTTACTTCATAGCCTTTGAGCGCATTGCTACAAAACTAGGCTGGCCAAAAGATATGTGGGGTTTACTGCTTCAATGTAATTTTGTAGGTAAGGCCCAGGAGGTATGCTCTGCGTTACCAATTGAACAGTCCTTGGATTACGACATCATAAAAGCTGCAGTATTGCGTGCATACGAACTCGTCCCCGAAGCATATCGTCAGCGCTTTCGAGGCACAACAAAAACAGTCAAACAAACATTTGTTGAGTTTGCTCGAGAAAAGAGAGTCTTGTTTGAGAAGTGGTGTCTGGCTAGTAAGGTTACCAGTTTTGAACAACTGCAAGAACTCATTTTGCTTGAAGAGTTTAAAAACTGCCTGCCTGAGAATATTGTAGTTCATCTGAATGAGCAAAAGCTAAGTTCTCTCCCTGAAGCCGCAGTGGTAGCTGATGAGTTTGCACTTACACACAGGTCAGTATTTTCTTCTACACGTCAGTTTAGACGCCGGAATTTTGTGAATGAGCAAACTGAAAGAATGTCACCTGTTCTTTCCTCTGAGAAAACCGAAAAGAGAAGCCAATGCTAAAACGCTCTGATGGCAAACGCGTCTGTTTTTATTGCCTAGATCCAGGTCACCTGATATCTGACTGCAAAGCATGGAAACGGAAGTTTGCTGCTGAAAAATCCAAGAGTGTAGCTTTTGCTCAGGCTGGTTCTGTCTCTGACCACCCATTTCCACAGCTCCAGAATTCTGGTTACCAACCCTTCCTGTTAACTGGCTCTGTGTCTCTTTCAGCTGACTTACCTGGCCGACCTGTATCCATCCTGCGAGACACTGGGGCAGCTCAGTCCTTTATCCTTGCTGACACCTTACCTTTCTCATCCAAAACGTACTCTGGTGCAGATGTTCTAGTTCGGGGAATTGAACTAGGCTGTGTTAATGTACCATTACATACTGTCTACCTGAAATCTGATTTGGTCACAGGTCCCGCTCACATTGGAGTAAGGACCGAACTGCCAGTGGAGGGCGTAAGTCTCATCCTTGGAAATGACCTGGCTGGAGGTAAAGTGTTCCCTTGTCCTGTTGTAGTAGATAAGCCTGATGTGTCAGGACAGCCAGATGTTGCTGCTCATTTCCCTGCTGCTTTCCCTGCCTGTGCTGTTACTCGAGCACAAGCTCGAAAATTGGATGATGTTGTGAACCTCACTGATTCATTTATGAACCCCGTCTCAGATGTGTCTCAGTGCACGCTGTTCATTAAACCTGAATTGTCTCCCTCTGTTGAAAATGCTAGCTCTGAACCGGCCACAACTTCCATAGAAGCTGGAAAGGAGAGGTTAACTGCTGCACAAAAGGCTGATCCATCTTTGTCATTCTGTCTAGATGCTGCTGTCAATCTGGGAAAAGCCCTGGTGGTCCAGTTAATTATTATTGGGATGATGGTGTACTCATGAGACGTTGGCAACCGCAAGTGAATGGTGATGTGTTAGCTGTGCATCAGCTTGTTCTACCTTCTGTCTACCGCCCTCAGGTGCTGAAGTTGGCACATGAGCACCCCTGTCTGGTCACCTTGGCATCACTAAAACTTATAAGCGCATCTTAAAGTACTACTTCTGGCCTGGGCTGAGGAATAGTGTAGTGAAGTACTGTCTAGCTTGCCATGAGTGCCAAATTTCAGGTAAGCCTAACCAGACTGTTCCTTCTGCTCCCCTTCATCCTATACCAGTGATGAGTGAACCATTTGAACGCTTAATCTTGGATTGTGTTGGACCCTTGCCCAAGTCAAAGTCGGGGCATCAGTATATTTTAACTATGATGTGTGCTGCTACAAGGTTCCCAGAAGCTGTTCCCTTACGTTCCTTGAAAGCTAAGGTCATAGTCAAAGAGATCATCAAGTTCTGTTCGACATTTGGACTACCAAAGGCCATTCAAACTGACCAAGGCTCCAATTTCACCTCAAAGCTATTTGCTCAAGTTTTGAAAGAGTTAGGAGTTTCTCACCAAATGTCTAGTGCCTATCACCCAGAGTCACAAGGGGCCTTGGAGCGTTTCCACCAGACTCTAAAGTCTATGCTCCGTACATACTGTGTGAGTACTGGTAAAGACTGGGCAGAAGGTTTGCCTTTGCTGCTGTTTGCTGTCAGAGAAACTGTCCAGGAGTCATTGGGATTTAGTCCATCTGAACTTGTTTTTGGTCACACAGTTCGTGGACCACTTAAGCTTCTTCGTGAACAGCTGACATCAGAAACACCACTTGCCACCAACCTGTTGGACTATATCAGTAACTTCCGTGAACGACTGCATAGAGCGTGTGACATTGCTAAGGCTCATCTCTCATGTATACAGACCAAAATGAAGGCAAGGTTTGATAGAAAGACTACCCAGCGCAGTTTCCAGCCTGGTGATCAAGTGCTTGTCTTAATTCCTGTTCCTTCCTCTGCACTACATGCTAGATTTGCTGGCCCCTACAACATTGAGAAAAAGCTGAGTGAGACTGACTATGTAATTTCTACCCCAGATCGCAGGAGAAAAAGCAGAGTTTGTCACATTAATATGTTAAAATCTTATGTAGGTAAGTGTGAAGCAGAAGTTACATCTGATAGGGAAGATGTGTCCGTTAATCCTGCTGCTGTGGTGCCTGCTGTTCTTTGCTCTCCTGTTGATGACCCGAATGTGGGTAAACTACCTGTTGAACGCTTCCAGAATTCAACTGTATGGAGTCAACTTGATGACTACCTTGCATACTTGCCTCAGGGTCAAAAAGAAGCTCTTATTCAGTTGATTAATAAGTACCCTTTGCTCTTTTCTGATGTTCCTGGCAGAACCTCTCTAATAAAGCATGACATCGATGTAGGTAATAGTCCCCCTATTAAGCAACACCCGTACCGTGTTAACCCTCAAAAACGTGAAGTGATGAGAAAGGAGGTTGAGTATCTTTTGAAGCATGGTCTTGCCACACCTAGCCATAGTCCTTGGAGTTCTCCTTGCCTATTAGTGCCTAAACAAGACTCAACGTTCCGTTTTTGCACAGACTATCGCAAAGTCAATAGTGTGACAAAGCCTGATTCTTTTCCTCTGCCCAGAATGGAGGATTGTGTAGATAGAATTGGTAGTGCACACTTTGTGACCAAGCTTGACCTGCTGAAAGGTTATTGGCAAGTGCCATTAACGACCTGTGCCTCTGAGATCTCTGCCTTCGTGACCCCAGATAATCTGCTGCAGTACTCCGTTATGGCCTTCGGGATGCGCAATGCTCCCGCAACATTCCAAAGATTGATGCAACGAGTGTTGTCAAAAATCCCCAACTGTGAAGCCTACTTAGATGATGTTGTAATTTACTCTGACACTTGGGATGAGCATCTAAGTAGCCTTGATAAAGTGTTTAGTGCATTGGCCGACGCTTCACTAACCCTTAACCTGCTTAAATGTGAGTTTGCAAAAGCAGTTGTTACCTATTTAGGTAAAAAGGTAGGTCAGGGTCAAGTTAAACCTGTTGAAGCTAAGGTAGCAGCCATCTTGGACTTTCCTCCACCTCGCAACACAAGAGAGTTGCGGCGATTCCTGGGAATGGTAGGATACTACCGGAGCTTCTGTAAGAACTTCGCTACAGTGGTCACTCCTTTGACTGACCTACTTAGTACAGCCAAGAAGTTTTTTTGGTCCCCTGAAAGTGAGTCTGCCTTTAACGCTGCCAAGGATCTTTTAAGTAGTGCTCCTGTACTTTTTGCTCCTTGTTTCACACTCCCGTTTAAGCTGCAGGTAGATGCCAGTTCCTCAGGTGCTGGAGCGGTGTTACTGCAGGAAGATGCTTGTGGCATAGAACATCCTGTAAGTTACTTTTCTAAGAAGTTTACCAGTCCTCAGCAAAAGTACAGTACGATTGAGAAGGAAGCCTTAGCCTTGGTATTGGCTTTGCAACACTTTGAAGTTTACCTTGGTGGTAGCGGTCATCCCATCACTGTCTATACAGACCATAACCCTCTTGTTTTCCTGGATCGGATGCGAAATTCAAATCAGCGCCTAATGAGGTGGTCACTTACTATTCAAGAATACAACTTAAACATCCAGTATTGTAAAGGCTCTGAGAATATTGTAGCTGATGCCCTTTCGAGAGTACATTCAGTTGTAGAGTAAGTTTGGTACAGTTTATTTTCAAGGCATTATTTGATGCTTGAAAACTTATGGGTGGGGGTGTTACGTTCCATGACTGTGTCATTGGTGTATATATTTTGTCCTGTGTGCTGGGTTTTTTCCCTTTTCTCTGTGTGTCTCTCTCTGCTGCTCTACTAGGTGCTGGGGAGAGAGAGATCTAGTTGATTGATCACACCTGGGGCTCGTCCGGGATGCATGCTGAAAAGAAGCTCCCAGAGTTACTCAAACTGAAGCCTGCCTTCCAGAGTGTTGTATGTCTCTCCTGCTCTGCTTGTTGCTCTGTGTTGTGTGATTAATTGTGTGAGACGGTGAAGCTCTTCCACAAAGCTAATAGGCTTATTGTAGCCTGAGTTTTGGTCATCTAGTCATTGTTGCTGTCATCTACAGGCTCAAACGTGTTGGAAGCTGTAGGGAGGTGGGTGCCTATTTGATTTTTGTAATAAGTTTTCTCCTGTTTTTGGCTAGTTAGGGAGTTAGTGTACTTTTCTGTTGTTTATTTGTTTTCTTTTGGTAGTCTAAGTAGTTTTACTCCTTAACTAGTCAGAGGGTACTTTTGTTTGTTATTTTGGCAATACCCCCTCCTGAAGTCTCTTTTGCTTTTTTGATTTACTTTTTACTTTGTCTAAAAATATCTTTTGTTAATAAACCCTTTTTTTGAGCTTCAACTTGTGTCTGTCGTGCAGGGCAGGGGACGGGCACACTCACTCACCCCAACATTCTATGTTATTTTATTTTTTTCACTGTTACTCCCCTTTTCCCTAGACAAACTTTATGCAATGGGACGTAACAGTGCATTTAAATGTTTCCAAAGGCAATTACTGTTACCCTTTGCGTTGCCTATAAGATTAGTATAATATGAAGCTTGTGCTTTTCTCAATTCTTGTACCACTTTATTTCTTAAACCTTTGAAGGCTAAATGATCGATGTTAAGTTTTGAATGTAAAAATTTCTTCAAGGCCAAATCTCGCTTCTTCATAAGTTTTCTTATTTCATTATTTATCCAGAGAAGAGTACCACCTTTTTGTATGCACTTTTGTTTCGTAAACTTGTCCACTAGTTTTGTGATGGCTGTCATCATAGAATTACAGCATTCGTCCACATCATCCATGGCAATAATCTGCTCCCAACTGAGATTTTTTAGTTCTCTTTCAAACTGTTGAATTTTACATTTAGGGATGACTAACTTTATATCCTTGTCGGCATTACATGATTTACCAAAGTATTGTAGTCTTTTTTTAGTCAATTTCCTAACAGTCAAAGTCAAGTTATGATCTGATAGCCCTGTTATTAAATTATAAGTTCTTGTAATACGATCGGGTTTATTTGTAAAAGCCATGTCAATTAGAGTCTTAGTCTGTCTAGTAATCCTAGTGGGTCCTTTAATCATTTGTTGATAGTTAAATTTTGTCATTATTGTTTTCAGTTTGAATTTATAACTTTTATCAGACCAGTTGATATTATAATCACCATACAATATAGTTTCTCTATATACCTCTAGTTGTTTAACTACATGACTTAGTTCATCATAAAAAGACACATTAAAAGAAGGAGGATTGTAGAGAACAGCAATATTAAAATTCATTGATGGAGACAAAATTATATTCAAAGCTAAGCATTCAAGAGGAGTATTCAATTCAACTAAATCACATTTGAATTTATCTTTGATATAAATCAATACACCTCCACCCTTCCCAAACTTTCTGTCTTTTCTGAAGCATTGATATCCCTCAATTTCTATCATATTGGTTGGTATACTACTATGCAGCCAAGATTCAGTTAAACAAAGGTAGTCCAAGTTCGAATCCAAGAGAAGAGCCGCAATCTGGTCCTTTTTGGAGATTAAACTGCGAATGTCTAATTGTCCCCCCAATATTCCTTTCGGTTTGCACGTCGGTTCCCACAGCACTCGAGCATGATTAACAGTTTCAAAAAAGACATATTGCTTTTGTTTTAGCGCAGCGCGATTGACTTCAGGGCGCGTTTGTGTCGTGTTATCCACTCCTCCGTTGTTAGCTCGCCTCGTTGCCGCACCGTTCGCCATACGAAAGACACTCTGCGCCGCAGACGCTGTGTCTTCACGTTTGGAAGCCGCGGTTGCCGCCAGCACAGTCCCCGCGTCCACGTGTAAGTCTATCAGGCCGGGTGTATGGGATCAGATTCCCGCCAATAGTATTGCGGTCACGGATCAAAAAAATAATACCACATGTATAACACATGTAAAAATATATAGCACAAACTTAAAAAAAAATAATGCAAAATGATCGGAATGGCAAAGAACATGGTCACGGAAATCGAAAAATTAAAAGCACATTTAAAAAACATAAGCATGAATCAAAACTTTAAACACATTAAAAATGATATTGCACAAATCTTAAACTTGTGTTTATGCGTTCTTAAAAGTTGTTTTCCTTGCTTTTATTACTCTTTTCTTTCTGCTCTCTTTACATTTTCTGCTTATATTTTACACTCTTGTGCGCTTGTGCAGTTTTTCTCTTTGCTCTTCTTTCTACGTTCTGCTCTTGCTTTTCCAAATGTTGCAGTTCGAGTTTCATGTAAATTAGGATGGGTTTAAGCGCCACCATTGGTCCACTAGTTCTAGATGGACAGCTCCTCCTCTAGCCAATCAATCGAAGGGAGGGAGATGACATCACTTCAATGCGACCCATACTGATGCTCACACTCATACAGGAGAAGATAACAGTTTAATCTGAAACTTTACAAGGACTTTCAATCTGTAAAGTTATCTGAACTATGGACAAATAATTCCTCTTTTTGAGATAGTCTTTTTATTGTGCAGTCTACTTATGATTGTTAATCTTTATGTTCATAATATATGGTATTTGGTGTTAAAATATTACTTGGCTCATGGTGCTAATATGCTAAGGCTACTGTAGCTAATATATTTCTTAATTGTTTTTAAACGATCATAGGTAAATTAATTCTAAGACTGAATGTATCATCTCTGCATTGACTACGATAGTGTTACAGAGAAGATAGTTACAGAAACCAGGTGGATTTGATATGCAGTGATTTATTCACACATTTATTGTGTTTAATTACATAACTACATAATTGCACAATACTATAAGATTAATGTTTTAAATAAAAACAAAATTACAGATACAGATATGTAGGTGGCGAAAAGTTCATTCAAACTTCTCGTTCAAATCAGGAATTCATTAATGAAACACTGCTGTGTTGCTCAGAGACGAGCGAAGCTGTTCTGCTGTGACTTTGTTTGATACTCCTTTCATTAAAATAGTGCAAAAACACATTCAAAATTAACTTATAGCTATATTGATTTATACAACAGCTCAATAAACATTTGCAATTGCTCTAATATTTGGGAAAACACTGATGTGAAGACTATTGCTTAACTTTATAATTTTATAATCTCAGTGTTAAAATGTGATCAAATTCATAAACCAACACCCGTGTCAATGACATACTGTACATGGAAGACAATCTATAAATCTGTTTACAGGAAAACAATACATGACAAAATATGCACAGTTTACTATTACGAGCAACATACGATGATCTAAACCAGTGGTTCCCAAACTTTTCAGAGTGGAGTACCCCCTGAGACACTTACCATCCTTCTGCGTACCCCCTCTCTTCCACTTAGATTGTAAATTTTCCATTAAGGTACAATATTTGCCCCCTAAATTGACTTTCTAGTGCAGTTTTTGATCTTTATGAATACCTTTACAACAATAATAATGTTTTAAATTAAAAAATGTTCAATAGAGAAATATGCAATGCTAAAAACGTGAAAAGTGATTATTTTAAATACTAAAACCGCCAGTAGATGGCGGTAAGTCACTGTCTTAATGCCTGAGTCATCGAGTCATTCATTCAAAGAAGCAAGTGGCTGTATTTATGAATGAATCATGACTTTCACGAACAATTCATTCAAAGTTGCAGATTCGTTCTCGAAGCACTGCTGTGTTGTAATCCTGCAGTTGTTTTCGTTGCAAAATAGAGCAAATACTGACAATACTGTGAAGAATAACACTTAATATTACCCCTTTGTTTGTTGAACTGTTGTGTGGATATTTGGATTTGCTTTCTTGCTCATATAATATTATCAACATTAAAAACAAGAACTCACAAAAGGTAGGCTATGTTTTGTATCAAGAGTTTGAATCTTAAATTGATATTTAAGCCCGTTTTGTGCCAGGCTATTGTTCTTCGTGCTAGTAAGTGCTAAATCTGCAGGTACAGAATGGCAGTATGTTGCACGTTTTGCTCAGGCTGCAGACTCCCCACGCAACCTATACTGGCTATGCACCCATATGTGCGCTGCATGTGGAAATGGACTCTGTCAGATTTGACCGCAAAAGATGTGGTATTTTGATTGGATGTCATATGGCATATTGTACCTGTTAGAAAATACATGATCAGTTTTAATGTTATTTTAATGTAGAGAAGAATTAAATGAATGGCAAAATTCTGCATTTTGTTTGCGTAACGTTACCCCTCTGTCACCTCACGTACCCCAGTTTGGGAACTACTGATCTAAACAATTGCCATGGCATATCTTACTTTAAATGTAATTCACGAGCAAATATATTAGCCTAGTAAGGTAGGTTTCATATGTTATATTCTCTTGTGCAAAAGACAGGAATAAAAGAGACAACAAGCAAGCATATTATTATTAATATTATTGTATGAATACTAAAAATATCTAACAGTAACATAACAGGTATAGACGAGCCAGGCACACATAAGAGTGATGTTGTGAGGCTGCTGCATGGTGGACGCTGCGTTTCACGGTGCCAAGTCCAGTTGTAGGTGCATTAAAGATTAATATAACAATGATAGATCGTCAGACAGGCACAACTGTGACAGGTTGTCGTTAGGATGGTAAATTTAACAATAAAAGATTGTCCAGGTAGAAGTAGCCTATATACCGGTGACAGGTCGAGTTGCAGGTACATATGTATGAAGGTACATATGAACATAGGTTATAATGAATATATATATACATTATAACAGTGTCCTGCAACAGAAAGAGTTTACCACAGCTCGGAAATTGCCAGCTGTGATGGTTATCTTCTCCTGTATGAGTGTGAGCATCAGTAGCCATGAGTCGCATTGAAGTGATGTCATCTCCCTCCCTTCGATTGATTGGCTAGAGGAGGAGCTGTCCATCTAGAACTAGTGGACCAATGGTGGCGCTTAAGCCCAGCCTAATTTACATGAAACTCGAACTGCAACATTTGGAAAAGCAAGAGCAGAACGTAGAAAGAAGAGCAAAGAGAAAAACTGCACAAGCGCACAAAAGAGTAAAATATAAGCAGAAAATGTAAAGAGAGCAGAAAGAAAAGAGTAATAAAAGCAAGGAAAACAACTTTTAAGAACGCATAAACACAAGTTTAAGATTTGTGCAATATCATTTTTAATGTGTTTAAAGTTTTGATTCATGCTTGTTATTTTTTTAAATGTGCTTTTAATTTTTCGATTTACGCTTATTATATTTTGATCCGTGACCATGTTCTTTGCCATTCCGATCATTTTGCATTATTTTTTTTAAGTTTGTGCTATATATTTTTATATGTGTTTTTAATTTTGTGATTCACGTTTATTATTTTTTGATCCGTGACTGCAATACAATTGGCGGGAATCTGACCCCATAGCGTTGCTCTGTGCGATTCTGGTGTATGCATGGGCGGTGTCAAAGCTGCTCCACCGGTGTCAGGACTCACCTGCACCACAGAATTAGCCCGTTGTTTTTCGGACGTGGTCGGTCCAGGATTGAGATGTATGTCCCCAGCCAAAAGCATGAGCACCAGTAGCACTTTGGATGCATGTTCTCGGCCCTGCCTTGAAGCTGGTCTGTTGGCAATCCCATTCTTGCTTTTACACCAGGATGATGACCATATAGAGTACAACGTATAGTGTCCATGTCCAAACATGTATAGCTTAACATGTTCAGCTTTTGGCAAGCTGGCAAAAGTATCCTTATGTGGTGAAAAATTATAAGTCCAAACACACATCAACAATAAAATAATTTGTAAAATACAGAGAGCATGAGTGGAGCCCAACAAACCACACCTGCCCTCGGCAGCCATCTTGTTCTCTATCATGCACTTCATCAGCCTTTGCTGTAATCCCCAAGTAATTTTTTGCTGCTTCCACTACTGACTTTATCCTATCACTTTTCCTAGTGTGCTGTACTGTGACATTAACTATTGAGCAGATAAATGCTACAAAACTGTTCTTATTGATCAGCATTGTCTCTGCTGATATTTTTGCTTTATATTCATTTACTTCTGGGATAGTATTTATGCTTGCCTGTTGTGTTTGCTCCCTGCCATGTCTTCTGTCATTCCCTCTACCTTTGTCAGATGTTTCAGCATTCTCACTTCTTCTGTTCTGTTCTGGTGGATAGGAAGGCCTCTGACTGTTTCTGTCATTATCATGCACTTTCTTAAGCGCCTCTGCATATGACACTTGATGTAGAATCTTAACCTTTTGAACTTCTCTTGCTTCCTTTTGCTTTTCACAACCCCCATAAGCTGCACTATGTTGGCCTCCACAATTACAGCATTTTAGTTCAACTTTTTCCCCACAGTTACCATATTCATGTTCCCCTCCACATTTAGCGCACCTACTCTTGCCTCTGCACTGGGCCGCAACATGTCCAAATCTTTGACATTTAAAACATCTTAATGGGGGAGGGATGTATTCTCTCACTGGATAGTTCATATATCCCAATTGAACTTTACTAGGCATTTCTGCCTTAAAATATAGCAGGATTGACAAACTCTCAACTTTCTCCTTTCCTTTAGCCAACCTTTTTGCATCCATTAGCTCACCCCCTTTCAAACTTTTCTTGATTTCTTCAATGGAAACTGATATTGGTATTCCTGTTATCACTCCTCTTGCTTTTGCTTTTGCACCTGGTATGTGTGAAGTAATCTTGACTCCATTTAGTGTTTCTTTGTTTAACACTTGTGCACGCTGTTTTTCTGATGCTGCAAAAATAAGCAATCTACCGTTTCCCATGAACCTAGCATGATTAATTTTGCCTATTTCTTTCACAATTGCTTTTGTCATATGTATTGGGTGTAAATCAGGCCCTCCATGCTGATCAAACACTATGACTACTTTAAATGTTTCACTTGGTGTTTTATTAGCATTAATCCTTTTGGATCTGCTTTCTTCAGTTTTACTTCGTTTGACAGTATCTATTGACTCCACACTACTACTGGAGTCCGATCGTTGTCTAACTTGTTTCTTCTTTCTTACTTCTTCCCAACACATCTCATCATCTTGCTCTAATCTCACAGAATCTAAGTCTTTGAAATCTTTCATATAACCATCGGAATGTTCTGCCATCGTTCACTCTACATTCACTGTACAGTAATGTTTTAGTTACCAACTCCTTATGATTCAAATGTTTCTCCCAACAACGTCTGTCCGGCCCTCCTACAGCTTCCATGCGGTGTAGCCAACTCCTGCTGTTCAGATCTACCATCCCTGCTAGTCTGATTGCCTGTTGTGTTATTTTGTCATTGGTTATTTTAGTCATGTGGTTTTTCAGTTCTGTTCTGTCATTGGTTCATTGTCTTGATTGCTCACAGGTGTTCCTTTTTTGTCATTAGTCTCTTTGTATAAATAGCCCTCATGTTTCATTGTTATCTTTTCTAGCTTTGTTCCCTGTAATCTGCTGTATGTTTCTGTTTCAAGTCAGGTCAAGTCAAAAGTCAGGTCAAAAGTCAAGTCTTTGTTTATTTTGTGTTTTGTTCACTTTATTGATTTAATAAACTGCACTTGGGTTCTTACTGCAACTTGCCTCAGTAGACTTATGTTACACCCATTTAGTAAATCTGCCCCAGAATGTTCATAAAGAAGGGCAATGGAATAGAGAATTTTGTAAATGAAGAATTTTTTGGTCATCACAAATGCTAATGGTTTTGTTTGTTTTGTTTCTTTTGGTAAGTGGGATTTGGACCTCTCTTAGATCACTATGAAGTGATTTGGAATTCAGTCGTGCTGTGGAAAATCCAAATACTCTCCGGAATCGGAATCCGGAAACATGTTATTGCCTGGTGTGGACTGCAGTGTCTCAGTTTTCAAGTCTTCAGTTCTGTAGTTTCGACCTGTATTGCATAACTGTTTACTTGTAAGCAGACCGAAGCATATAGAGCAGTAGCAGATAAAGACTGTTTGCTGATAACTGCAGGTGAAAGTTCAGTGTTTTGTGTAAGAGTTGAACTGTATTCTCATCTGCCATGCCTTTGACAGCTCTCTAGCAAAAGGGTGCGGGAAATCTGGAGATGAAGATGCAGCCTTTCCTCTTGGTCTTGTTCGTGTGTGTGTTCTGGCAGAATGGCAGCACCTCCCCCATGCCAGCTGAATGCCAAGACACAGCTGTGGTAAAGGCAGCAGAGGAGACCTTAGAGCAGATTAATGCAGACAGACAGGAAGGGTATATCCTTACACTGAACAGACTTTATGATGTCAAACAAGACATAAAGGTGAGTGTGTTAATACTAGAATCTTTTTCCATTTATATGGATGCATTTGAATTGGTTATGTGAAAAAAGCAAATGGATCAGTGCTGAACAAGAATCTTGAATGAAATCTTGTGGGGAAAAAGTGGATGTCAAGTAAAGTTGCCATCAAGTAAAAATTAAGGTTGCAATTTATTTCGATGGCCCACTTTAGACAATCTGTTATCTATAAGTAACTTTGCGACTACATGTCAACTAACTCTCATTAGAGTATTAGACTGTAGTAGACTGTTAGGTCAGGGTTAGGGTTAGAAGAATAAGTTGACGTAGTTGCAAATTTATTTATAACCAGTAGAATGACTGTTAGTGGAGCATCAAAATAAGGTCTTGGCAGATATTAAGCAGACAGCCTACTAATACTCTAATGACTGCTAGTTGACATGTAATTGCAAAGTTACTTTAAGTTAGCAGAATGTCTAAAGTTGGCCATCGAAATAAAGTTTTACCAAAATGAATAACATAATGACATATTTATACCTTACACCTATGTCAATATTTAAACTATTAAACTTGTCTAACTGATTATCAAGTAATTGATTGTTGATTAATTATTCACTGAAATAGTGCTTTGATATTGATTTTATAACTTCATTTTTAATTTGTTTTTCAGTTTGTTTGTACATCTTTTTTTTCAACTCCTCTTCTCAGGTCCATATATTAAAATATATTTTAAGCAAAAAGAATGATTGTGGACTGCAGTAAAGTTTATTGATACTGTGCAGGGACTTGCAAGCTGCAGCAGCATAATTAACTTTATAACAAGGTGAAATATTAAAAAAAATAAATAAGTAAATAAAAATAGTCAGTGTATAGCAATTACAGAAGATTCCAACACAATACTAACCAATAAATCCCAAAACATAGAAGTCTAAATAAACAGATACCTGTCAGAGCCTAAGTCCAAGTCTATTTTACTGACATTTGACTCCGGGCTTGCCATCCAGTCAGTCAGGGGTAGAATTATCAGCGGATGGTGAGAAGTCCCAGTATTGTCATGTTTCTTTCTTTTTTTCTTACCCAAAACAGAATTTAAAAAGATATGGAATGAATAAAAGATACACACATTTTAAATACATGAGTGTGCATATCTGCATATCTTAATTTAATCTTTCGTTTATTTTTCAAGATAAAGTATTTTCACAAATGACATTTGCAATTAGAAATATTGAACTGAATTAACATTGCCATGTCCAAATAAATAAGTAAATAAATAAATTAAATTTGAAAAAGTACATTTACAGTTTTTACCAAATATATTGATTTTTGGAACTGAAAAAAAAAAAAAAAAAAAAAAAAAAAAAACAATATGGATTAATCTTGCCATGTCCAATAAATAAATAAATAAATGAGCAGATATTTTTAAAATATGAACTATATATTGTTCTTTTTTTAATTGTTTCCTTTTTTTACTGTTATACAGTAGGAGCTATTACGCATATCTGAAAGAGTGCAGACTCTCTGGATCAAAACACAGGTGAAGAAGAAGCAGAAAAAAGCGATAGAGACATTGGCTGCGTCCGAAAACCTAGGTAGCTGTCTACCAATTAGAAATATTGGCAGCGTTTGTGCATGAAGGTACCTCACGAAATTGATTTCGGACAGACTTCTGAGAACTAAACAAATATTTAATTACTACAGTAGTAATTTCTCGATAGAAATTATATCAAAATTGAAATATGTTGATCAAAATCGTACATTTATACACAAACTGAGCAGCAAACGCAACCTTTGGACGCCATCTTTATTTTTCTAAGTCAACTGTCACAGAATGGAAAGCACAGGATTGTGGGATATCAAAAGCAGCTAAGGATACATCTATGCTTCCTTCAAAAATCGATCTGAGGAAGGTATCTCATGAGAGGAAGTGAAGCTAACATTGGATTCGGACGTGCCTTGATGCCTTCTTACCTTGAAATGTGTCCTCGGAAGGCAGCATTTTTCAGTTTTCGGACGCAGCCATTGCTTATGCAAATGTAAAATAATGCGATCATCAAAATTAAACGGCAGTATAAATCAAAACTGCCTTACATAACCAAATTAAATGTCAAACCAATAAAAAGGAAACGACTGTGAAGCTTTGCTGTGTTGATAAACTCAATCTACTCGGTCTATGTTTTTGAACATCATCTGAATTCAGAAACAAAATCGTTTGACAAAAATGCCATTTTCTTAGCTTTTGCTCAAATGTCGCCTTTTTTAATGAAATTACCCACATTCAAGTGTTGTGAATAAAAAATAAATGCATGAAGCCAGAATTTTTCTTTTCTTTCTTTCCTTTCTTTCTTTTCTTTCTCTTTTCTTTCTTTCTTTCTTTCTTTCTTTCTTTCTTTCTTTCTTTCTTTCTTTCGATACATTGTATGTTCAGATATTCATACAACAAAATATTCTGGGGGCCATGATTTTTTTTTAAATTGATTTTAAAAAATGCTGCCACTGATTGGAAATAAAAAAATTAAGACTTAAAGTGTTTTTTGAAGTCATGTTAAAGACACGTTAAAGACATTTTTGAAATGTTATTCCATGATTGTCATGCTTCTAATAAAGGCAGAAGGCGTGAGCCATTTACACCTGTCTATAGATGTTCTGGAAACACAATGTCATGTGATCAGCAGGAGAAAATGGAAATCCTGTGCTATTAAGGGGATTGGTAATCTACCGGTACGTATTTTACTCTAGATAGAACTGTCAATTACTTTAGTATGTGTTATATTATACTTAGGTATACATTTATATCCTGTTTGACCAAAGAGTTTACTGTTATCTAAACTATATTAGGTGTTCGGAACATGTGATGCATCTGTTTCCCTTCAGAGCACCATCAAAGTTCAGAATTACAACTGCACCATCCAACAAGGTGCGCTGTGACTGCATTGAATCACACTTACTTATATGTTCTGTCCATTACCACAAAAAAATAATTACGCCACATCTTAGAAATGGCTTGCAGAGAGATGCAGAAAAGTGCTGCTCATATATTTGTCAAAGGATTTATATTAATTATTGTGCCATTTGCTCTTTAAAATGAACAAAAATATCTTTGGTGTGAGACTACTTTCCCATGAGGCTATGGTAAAGGAGTTTTTATATTCATAAATTTGAGGGATGAGCTGAAATTATTTCTGTGGTAATCGACAAATTGCCTCTCAAAGTAATTGCAATGAACCTGGAACATTTATAATGGTACACATTTTGGTCAATCTCAGCATTATGTTTTAAATAATCACTAAATTGTATATTTCACTGTTGCTACTGACTGTACTGTTCTGACTCTGGAATCATTTTAATATGTATGTTGAGCACAAAAAAGCCTTTGATAGAAGCTCAGAGAACTTAACATGAAAGAAAGCACGTTTTATATGTTATCTAACTAGTCAACAACTTGGATTGCAGATTTGTTATAATAGTAACAGAAATGACTGGCTGGCTTTATGAAATGCTTTTGTCCATAGATACAATACTTTTTAGAACAATGCTGACATCTCCTCACTGTTTACAGTGGCAGCTCGAGCTATAATAAACACTTGCCCTGACTGTCCAACTGCAGAACGGTTAGATGATCCAGTTATATCTGAGACCACAAAGCTGGCCCTGCAGAAATTTAACAAAGAGAATGCTTTCCCCAATTTCTTTGCTCTTCTGAATATAACAGCAGCCAGCATGCAGGTATGTCAAAACCAAAAAATCAGTCGATTGATTTGTTATTTCCTGCACAGATGGCAGAAGATGTGTATTGTGTGTTTTGCAGTGGGTTGTGGGTCCATCTTACTTTGTGGAGTTCACCATTCAAGAGACCGACTGCAAGAAAAACAATACCGATACTGACTTCACGCAATGCATAATGAAGGATTCAGAGTCAGCTGTAAGCACTTATTTCAGTTCAATAAACAACAAGACAGGAATATAAAATTAAACCAATTTTTAAACTAAATATTAAGAACACTCTTTAAACTTGCTTTATATTGCCTTTGCTATTAAAAGTGTAAGTGTAGTAACCTTTTTTTTTTTTATTGGCTAAAGCACAAGGGGTTTTGCACTGGTTCACACACCACTGCTGATGACGGACTGGAGATCAAAGTTCCTGTAGAGGTCAAATGTGAAATCTTTCAGCCAATGGTGGGTGGTTTGCATTGCTAAAGAGTGATTAAAAGTAGCAATGTTACTAATTCAGCTACATTATTCAGTAGTGTAACAGTAGTTCTGAATTTTTTTTTTTTTTTTTTAAATCTTTCTTTAGTGTAGCGTGAAACAGGAAGTTGGGTCGGACATATCTAAGAGAAAAAAAATGCAGCTGCAAACTGCACACACAGTTTAAAAATTTGGGATTGGTAAAAAGTTGGGATTATTTTTGAAAGATTTCTTTGATCAATGTAATTTATTCCTGTGATTAAAGCTGAATTTTCAGCATCATTACTCCAGTTTTCAGTGTCACATGATCCTTCAGAAATCATGATTTGGTGTTCAAGAAACATTTCTGATTATTATCAGTTTATTGAAAACAGTTGTGCTGCTGCATATTTTTCTGGAAACTGTTAAATTGATGAACAGAAAGTTCAAAAGACCAGTTGTTTTTTTTGTTTTTTTTTTACATAATGAATATCTTTATTCTCAATTTTGATCAATTTAATGCATCATTGCTGAATAAAAGTATTTTTCTTAAAGATGACCTATTCTGCCCTTTTACAAAACTTGATTTTGTTTTTGGGCTCTACTTGAGTTTTCACGCTTGAATGTTCAAAAAACACCTTATTTTTCTTATATTCCACAGTGTTACAGCACCTCTCTTCCCAGTCTGTCAGTAACACTCAGTTTATGCCTGGGATGAACTAGATGATTTTAAAATCTTAACTGATTTTAAAATGTTGAGAGACCACAGACATTTGGGGAGTTTCGCTAACACTTTATTTTAGGGTCTTTTGATTAGTTGCTTATTAGTATGCATATTACTAGAATATTGGCTATTTATTAGTACTCATTAAGCACATATTAATGCCTTATTCTGCATGACCTTATTCTACATTTTTAATCCTACCCAATACCTAATCTTAACAACTGCCTTACTAACTGTTAATAAATTAAGAGTTTACTGAGGGAAATTCGTAGTTAATAGTTTGTGTTCCCTATACTAAAGTGTTAACGGAGTTTCAACCATTTTTTTAACAATATAATCCTCCGAATGCACACACTAGAAGACTCATCTGGACCGCAAGACCACACACCTGTCGAACATTTGCACAGTGAGACAAAATCTCACAGAGACTTGTGAGATCAAACGTGACTTGAGAAAAAAAAACAAAGGAAGAAAAAAGAATATGGGTGATCTTCTTTCTCAATACTCCACTTTCATCGCATGTTTATGGCTGCAGAGTTTCAGCTATAGAAGCACACAACATCCAGTTGGTGAAGCTTGCTCATTCTCATTGGCTATCATAGTTATAACGTCAGAGGAAGCCTGAGCAAAAGTTGTGAAAATCAAACATGTTTGATATTTACGATTTGGGATCGTGCTGGCTACGACGTGATCGGGAGCAGTGAAATAATCGTTATGACACCACACAATTGAGGATTGTTTGGACAAAAATCCTCAAATCGGGCCACACTCCCTAGATCATTGGGGGTTGCAAATCGGGCTTTAAATTTTCAAGTGTGAACAGCCTTAGTTCCTGACTTTATGAAGCCCCTTCTTCTGAAAAGCACAATATGCTCATATTGGTAGACTGGACCAGTGGATTGTGAGCCCTTACCATAACTGTAAGTTTCAACACGCTACTAACTTACTCAACCACTACCCGCCTTTTTATTTTGCGTATACCTTGGGCAGGAATCATTTTAGTGAGCAATATAGAGTACTGCTGATTTTTAGTGAGCAATATAGAGTGCTGCTAGATTTTTGTAGGTTAATCCAGAAGTTAGCATTACCCTTGTTCCCTGAACAAAAAAACAATAGGATTTTTAATGTTTAATGTCATTGACAACCCCTGTAGTCCCATTTAGCCACCTGTTAGCAACTGAAGTAAAAGCTTTAAAAAAAAATTACAAGGGAGTATTACTGATATATAGTGTAGAATGAAACTTGAAAATATCTTGAGCTTGTGTTCCCCACAGACCTTATTTCAGGCATTTAACAAAAGCATCCGAATCAGTGAAAGACCAGTTTGTGATTTTCTTTTTTCTTATGGTGTACTCCAGGCTGTTCATCAGACCTCCAGACCGTTTGGATCAGTATATGTTCTCTCTCCTCCACCCGTCCAAACTACCACCAGAGTCCCACCCTTGGCCAGCAACTGCCCAGGGGAGAGACGACACAGCCTTGGATTGAAAGAGCTGCATCTCTGATAGAAATAATCTCTTGAAGATGGGCCATCCAATCTAAACAAGCACTGTGGATGTTCACATTTGTCATGTGCCTTGTGTTGTCATTTTCAGATTTAGATTTTTCCAGTATTAGAGTTTTTTTCTATGCACAGTAGAGTAATATCAATAAAGATATGCCCAAAACAACCACAGTAATATGACATTAAAGAATGTCATGAAAGAGCCAGAGTCATAATTGATCCAAAAATTCTAGACAAAGAAGACAAAGTATATTTCTCTTAAATAAATGAATCCTGTTTTTGGACTATAGTACTTGCATTGTTAAAAAACACAGTATGTGAATGGCTGACAGCATGAACATACTATATTACTTCATACTGTGCTAGTTGACAATATCTATAAAATTATAATTTGGCCGATACAATAATAAACAATGAATGCAACAAGTCAGAATCCAGGCTCTTTGATGAACAGGTATGAAAAACAATCAGTCCCTCCATCACAAGATACACATTATCCTCTGGAAGTAAATTACTACTATCTACATTTCCTTTCACAATTTCTTTGTGAAAGAAATTTCCGGGGGAGGAGAAATGGGAACGCGGTGGCACCGCGATGCAACCGCAAGGGCACTTTCACTTTCGCGATCAAAGGAGCAGGGGCTTAAGCCACAGCCCCTCTAATTTTTTATTATTATTATTATTATTAATATGCCAATTAAAACTAAATAAAATGAAACACATAGCCTAATACTGTATGTTAAATTCCCATAAAAATTAACTTCCTGTAAAATCCCCATGCGCCTACAGAAATAAAGTCAGATAATCAAAGCTTTATTGACATGACTGGTGGGTATTTACAGTATTTACAAAACATAGGCTATATGGTAACTTTAGTTGTGACTATTAGATAACACATAATGTTAACATTAAATTAAGATATCAGTGAATGGATTTAAAAGCACAAACCGATTGTTTTGTGTCTTAGGACATCACTGTGTCATCACGAGCCGCAGGGTTTAATTTGGATTTGTCTATGCAAGTTTTTTCTACTCTTATTGATAGAGTTCCCATTCACTTGCATTATTTGACTGACAGACAGCAACGGTTGCAGTTAAAAATCATCATTTGTGTTCTACTGAAGAAACAAAGTTACCTACATCTTGGATGCCCTGAGGGTAAGCAGATAAACATCAAATTTTCATTTTTGGGTGAACTATCCCTTTAAGGGCATCCTCCATGGTCATAACAGGACCAGTAAGGTGTCTATGATTGACCTCTAAAGGGGGTCGCCGGACGCGTAGCTCGGCGCCGCGCAACGTCTTTAAAATTCGAACGCATTGTTTTCTATGAGAGTACGCACACCGGCGGCGACATTCGGCGCCTATGGCAAGCCAAAGTACTCACAAACGCCTGGTCGGACGTCTGATTGCACACTGACGCGTCAAAAGCGCGCGTTTTGGCAGCAAAACGCGCGTCCTCGACGTGTGATTTGCGTTAAGAAGGCGCGTTCTTAACGCGCGCTTTGGTATCATGGAAAACGCGCTTCAAGAACGCGCGTTTTTGTGTACTTAAACGCGCGTTCTCGACGTGTGATTTGCTATTAAAACGCGCGTTCTTGACGTGCGCTTTGGAGTGACAAAAAAACGCGCGTTTTTGACGTGCGTTTATCATAACGAAAATGGGCGTCGAATACGTGCGTTTTGAGTCAGACAAAACGCTCGTTATGAACGTGTAAACAGGTAAACCAAACAGACACTGCAAACGTGTGTTTGAAGTGTCCATCAGGCGAAGAGAACGCGCTCTTTCCTTAGTGTTCTCAAAGTGCACGTCGAAAGCGTGTGCTCTCTCTTTAGGGCTTAGAGTCTGTTATAGGTTTAGGACAGCATTATCATTAAACTCAACCAAAACAACATGGAATTATCAAGGATAAATTTGGCAGATGATTATAATTGTTGAGTTATAATCCAGTATAATTAATATGAAATATGCATATAAACACGTAAAACTATTATTTAAAATAGCCGTGGGGGATGACAGGATAAATATACCTTCGATCAAGGCCAAAAGTTTGTAAGGAGCCAATAAAATACTACACCACATGTATGATCATCCTGGCTATATATTACGGTGGCGTATTGCCTCATACATAATATTTTTTCCACTCAATTATGTCGTTAAGACATCTTTTTCTCATAATAACGAGATCTTATGTCGTTAAACGACATATTTTGTAGGCATATATGACGTGAACATATAGGCTACCTTTATCTGATCTATAATAGAGAATTTATCTTAGATCAGTGCCTTTATATTTGCTTATGCTTTTCGAGTGCGGAAGTGTGATAAAGTAAAATACATTTCAAATATAGTGTAAAATACATTTCGATGCCTGTATCGATGGCAATGCCCATAGAATAATGAACACAATATTATAGCCTATGCAGTTTCTAGCCTAATAAAAGAGAAAAAAATTATCATTGGTGTTTCAGTCGCATTTTATTATAGGCCTATTCAAAAATAATATAGCTAAAATACCGGTAAACAGGCCTGACACTACGGATACAACAATAATGCTATATTGTCATTGACCTATTTATCAAAATAAAACTGATAAATGAAAGTGGAGACAATAGCCTACCTCCAAAAATATCTACATTACTTTTCCAACATTTGTGTCATTATTCTTAAAAGGTTTATTGGCCTCGATGAGTCTGAGACTCCCGGTCAGAGATTGTGTCTCAGACGGCATTAAATAATTCGTGAATATTTGTAAATATTCGTGGCTCAAACAGCTGGAAAAATGACTGTGGCTGTACTGCAGTTCTGTGGGTGTTTTGTCTAGGCAAGGATATTAGCCTATAGTTAACTAAAAAAAAACTATTCAAAACATTTATGCTAATCGAAATAAACCTGAAATTTAAGAAAATATAGCCTAAATATTAGTTGAAAATTTCAATATAATTTCCTTTCTCCCCCCTGAGGCGATCCTTTCATTAACCGACAAGATTATGTTAAATTAGAATTAAGCGAAATTAGAATGAGGAAAAAATCCCAGGGGTTCAGTTTTAGCCTAGGCTATATAGAAGAAACAACAAAACAGGAGGATTCATTGCATCGCATGCAGCGCTTCTGTGAACGGAGAAGAAACGAGATAAAATCTTATAAAAGGAATAAATAGCTTCTTCCTATATAGCTAGGCATACACAAAATATATTAAACCTAAATAATTAACATATTAAGAAAATGAAAGAAAAAAGTACAAGTACAAAGTTTCGACAAGTAGACCATCTAATATGCTGAGTTTCCATTCATTTTTGAGAAGTTCACGGAAAGGCATTGCTTGTCTTTATTTTTCAAGCAATGTTTTATTGTGTGAGTACAAATAATAGTTACAATAATAGTTATACCTACACAGATTGTAATGGTATTACTCTTATGACCATAAATGTCTGAGTATTTTAAGTTGTTTACGCTTTTATAAAAATAAAAAAATCAAGTGAACGCGCCTGCGCCATAGACTATCAGTTTTAGTAGCTAGCCTACTATAACTTGACTTCACAGCCTGTTTATTGTCAAAACAAAATACAGTCAACCAAATACAGAAAAAGTTCCACTGCTCATTTTAAATATCTGTGTACAATCAGAGAGTTTAAATAATAAATAGGCTATAGCATCTAAATACTAGTGCATATGGAAAATATATATTATATTTTTCATTATTGTTCTGTTTTTCTGAATACCATTAAATTGAAAAGATTTGTAGGGGAACTAAAAATACCTAAGTAGTGGTGCCCCCCTATGGGATTAAATGCCCCTATGAAAGCATTGTTTAACAACATAGGCGTAAATATATTTTAACGTCCAAGTGCTAAAAAAACAATTGGATTTGTGCCGAATGAGAGCCCAACAGTTTCGATTTAAATAATATTTTAGGCTTTAAAATAAATATTGTTTGTAATGAATGCTATAATTTGTTTATGATTATTTTATACTTTTTATAACTATTTTCATTATGAATACCATTATGGATTTGTTGTGGAAATAGCCTAAAATACATGTTTAAAGCTTAATGCTTGTGTAATGTGTGACATAGAAGACCAAACTCAGTAAACACCATACTAAACCATACTATGTACAGCAAAGCAGATGAGCCTAATATGAACGCAGTTCGTTTAATTAAGTGTTTTTCTCTTATAGAAAACCGTTATAAAGAAAAAGCTTAAGGTCTCTTAATGTAGCCTACTAAGTGATAGGCTATTAAAATATCAAATTCTGCACGAATACATTTTTCTGTGTAGTACCTATGCTTTCTTAGTAGGCTACAGCGTTTAATATAAGCTATGTCTACACATTTTTCTGGACATCGCTCATTGTTTCTACCTTAATAGGCTACATTGTTTAAATTAATGTTAGCCAACTACATATAGCCTATGTATGTACGCTATATATGTCTGAAATTAGGCCATAACTTGTACAGTCACCTTTGATAACAGATTATGTACTCCAAATTGTAATGTTAAAGCATTTCCTAAAGCTGCTTAAAACTATAGGACTGCGTATTGTGAAAAGCGCTAAACAAAATAAATGTAAATTGAACTGATATGAGCTCTATAGATCAGATAAAGGTATAAAGGTATTTTTCGTACACGTACAAAATATGTCGTTTTAACGACATAACATCTCGTTATTATGAGAAAAAGATGTCTTAACGACATAATTGAGTGGAAAACATATTATGTATGAGGCAATACGCCACCGTAATATATAGCCAAGATGATCATACATGTGGTGTAGTATTTTATTGGCTCCTTACAAACTTTTGGCCTTGATCGAAGGTATATTTATCCTGTCATCCCCCACGGCTATTTTAAATAATAGTTTTACGTGTTCATATGCATATTTCATATTAATTATACTGGATTATAACTCAACAATTATAATCATCTGCCAAATTTATCCTTGATAATTCCATGTTGTTTTGGTTGAGTTTAATGATAATGCTGTCCTAAACCTATAACAGACTCAAAGCCCTAAAGAGAGAGCACACGCTTTCGACGTGCACTTTTGAGAACACTAAGGAAAGAGCGCGTTCTCTTCGCCTGATGGACACTTCAAACACACGTTTGCACTGTCTGTTTGGTTTACCTGTTTACACGTTCATAACGAGCGTTTTGTCTGACTCAAAACGCACGTATTCGACGCCCATTTTCGTTATGATAAACGCACGTCAAAAACGCGCGTTTTTTGTCACTCCAAAGCGCACGTCAAGAACGCGCGTTTTAATAGCAAATCACACGTCGAGAACGCGCGTTTAAGTACACAAAAACGCGCGTTCTTGACGCGCGTTTTCCATGATACCAAAGCGCGCGTTAAGAACGCGCCTTCTTAACGCAAATCACACGTCGAGGACGCGCGTTTTGCTGCCAAAACGCGCGCTTTTGACGCGTCAGTGTGCAATCAGACGTCCGACCAGGCGTTTGTGAGTACTTTGGCTTGCCATAGGCGCCTGTCCGCGGCGCCCAGCAACGACTCAGGAAGTTGTTTAAAATCCTGCCGCGCCACACAGCGCCATGTACATTGTTTTACATTAAATGTATATTATATTTCTCTCAAATCATCGTTAATGTACATACTGACTTCACCCTGTGCGGCAAGATACATCAGTTTCACATTCTTAGTTTAACAGCTTGAATAAAGTCTAAAAATGTATAATAAACGTAGCGTTTTCTTTCCTTTTGCTTTGATGTGCCATTTTTCCATGTACACTAACCTCAGTGCGAAATATTAAAGCATAGGCATGTAACGTTTCCTTGTTGACGTAAAACACTCCCATTGTGCAGCTCTTCTATCAGGAGTCGAGTCAAAATTGAGCTCGCGCGTATATAATGTGCGCGGCCGGTGTGAGATACCTGAGACGCGGCGCCGAGCTTCGCGTCCGGTGTGCGACCCCCTTAAGGTCAACTCAGGGCTGACAGGAAGTTCATAAACGACCTCTGTGGTTATGTCGAGGCAGACAGTCAGTTCGGGAACTGTCAGAATATTTTTATTCAATATACAATAAACAATTGTAGTATTATTATGAGACTATGGAAGTAATTATAAAATCCAGAAGCATCAAAAGTATCTTGTTGCCCATTGGCAGTAGCTGTGAAATCACATGATTCCATCAAACAACATGTGGCTGTGGAGATCAAAGGGTTATTAAATCACTGTCCAGATGTGTATGTCATGTGGGGATACCTTAACTCTGGGGATGAGCAAGTGTCCTTGAGAAATGCTGAGTAAGGCCCAATTAACAGCTATTTTTTGAAAATAGACCAATTGGCAGTATTCCACAATTAGATGAAAGACAAGGGGAGTGGGCTTTAATGGTGGGAAGCAGGTGTGGCGATTGAGCTGTAATCTCATAGGTTAACAGCCGAAAAGAGAAGTGTATAAAGATGGGGACTCAAACTAAGACATACTTGTTGATTTGCTCAGTAAAGTCTAATTTTGACTTGTGGAACTCCAGAACTCTTGAGCTTCATTTGCAAGAAAAAGATTACTTTTTTTCCACAACAGAACAACCTCTGTGGTTGTGTCAAGGCACACAGGCAGCTCAATCAATATTAGAAAAAATAAAACAATGCAAATATTACAAAATATAACAATAAAAAGTGTTAAAGTCACATATTTTTATAAAGTAACAGTGTCCAACAGTGACACCCGCAGGTGAAATTACTGCAGGAGGCTTGCCTCCTCTGTCCCCATTGGGTTAAAACAGACAGCCTAAAGCTTGCAGTGTGTTTAGTGGGGGGTAATTGGGAATGAATGGGGGAAAGTCAGATGAGAGGAAGAAATTCCTCTATTGCGCTTTGATTAGATATTTTGATTGGATATGAGTGGTTCATGCAAAAAATCCCGCCTCTTGTTTTCATGCGTGTTCTCATCGGCCTGAATGAAGACAATGATGCCGTTAATGCGAAGACTAATTAAAAAGTAAGTAAACAACCTGTTCTGCCTTTCAGGCATTTAAGCAGGGACGTGCACAGACATTTTGGGGGGCAGGGGCTCAAGTGGAAAAAGGGCACTTCTCATAATTATTTATTTAAAAAATAATGAACCCTTAAATATATTAAGACAACTTTGACTTCCGTTACACTCACGGAATTGTTTTATACTCCACAGATTTCTACAAAATAATTAGTTCACACACAGAACATGGTCTTCTTTTGTATTCACTAGGTTTATCACAAGAGAAGTCAACAGCAACTATTTTCAAGTAGCTATATATATTTAGAATAAATGACTCGATCAAGG
The DNA here is from genome assembly GCF_024489055.1 of Chanodichthys erythropterus. Lineage (NCBI taxonomy): Eukaryota > Metazoa > Chordata > Actinopteri > Cypriniformes > Xenocyprididae > Chanodichthys > Chanodichthys erythropterus. The sequence goes on from NC_090230.1 coordinate 1,437,425, forward strand.
AGAGAGTCATAGTTTCACTAATAATTTGTTTATTTTGCACAAATCAATAAATCGTTTTAATTTTTTTTTGGTGTTATTGGAATACTTCTTTCATGAAGTGGACAATTTTAAGATTTTACAATTTTATGGTCCATTTTTGCTGTCATGTCTTTTACTCTAATGGAAAGAAAACTTAACCCTAACCCTACACATTTAGATGGAGTTTGTTTTAAGCCTACTACCCTCCGTCTGTTTGCATCTGTAGATTTCTTCTAAATTAACCAAAATAAACTAATCTGCATATTTAAACACATCAAGATATTTTTTTTTCCTGAACTGTTAATACATTATATAACAAATGCCTGCAGAGGACGCCAAAAGCCTGCTGATTTTTGTTGTTAGACAGCACAGCACGATCAAAGCTAACCATGATTAAAAATATATTATTAGTTAAATAATAATATTCGCCCACTTCTTTGTGATAGAAATGCTACAGCCACTGTAATTTCTTCAGCAAGAATATGTGGATATCAAACATGCAAAGACAGAGCGAGGGTTTAAACTTGTATTGATGTATTACCCTGTGTAAGCGTAGATTTAAGAATAGCATTATGTAATGATGTATTATGATTTTTAAATAGTTTTAATAAACAATGCATCCTTAGAAAACTGTCTAATAATGTGGTTCATCATGGATGCTCCTCTTCTGATATTGACAGCCCAACCGATATCTTTACCATGGTTCAAAACACAATGCATAGCACAATAAAATAATTGAAATTATAATATGATTTCATTAGTATCAAATCAGGCAGATGTGTTGATTGTGGTCAAACTATTAATGCAGCATTAAATATATAAATAACCCTTAAATAGCCAAAACTCTCAGGTTTGTGAACATAGGCTAGCCTACCTGAAAGAAATGCACGGGATGGATCCATATAGGGCTTTTTACTTTTTCGCTTCTCATCGCCAGACAGCAGTTGCATTTTCGCGGGAATAATTGTCACACGTTTTCAGCCAGCAGCAAACGCGAGGTGAGGTGGGGCGGGGCATGAATGCCGCGTCGCGGAGTGAGGGCATCTGAACTCGACAAAGCCGACCTGATATAGTATTTTTTTTATTTGTTTTATTCAGTAAATATATTAGTTTGACAAGGAAGCTGTGCGCAAACAGGAATATATATTCATTTATTTAAAAAAAAAAAAAGCACCCCAGAAAAAAGGGCACTTTCTCTCGAGGAAGAAAAAGGGCAGGGGCTCAAGCCCCTTTTTTGTCTATGTGTGCACGTGCCTGCATTTAAGCTTAAATTTTATGCTTTTAATTTGGTATATTTCCAGTTTCATGGAGACTTTTATTTTGACGGTTGTTTACTGAGCTAATACCGGAAAGAAAAAAAAAAAACGCGCTAGAAAAATGCAGACAGTCATTTCTTCAGAGAAAATTCTTCCTGCACGTTGATTCCTCAGCAGAAGCATCGCTTTTCTCACTCTCTCGTTTTGGTCATTCATCTCATATGTATGGATTCAGTAAGATGAGAAGAAAATAAATCTGCATACAAGAATTCAGGATTTCTTCATGTTTATGAATAGAGAGAGTTTAGCTCAGTGTTTAGTTGGAGTTGTTACACCTCAGTGAGAACAGTACAGTGAGAATAGCGTAATCCAGCTGAAGTTTCAACGTCGTGAGAACAAGAAAGATTAAAATGGAATCAGAAAGGAATGACAATGCATCCGCGCGCACAAGGAGATCAAAGAGCTCTCATTCGTCAGCGTCGAGCGCGGCAGTAAGGGTGCGCTAAAGCAGAGGCGGCAAAGCACGAGCAGCGTTTGCCGAGAAAGAAGCGGAGCTGAAGGTACAAAGGGCAGAGAGGGAAGCAGAGCTATAATTACGAAGTGTAGCAGCACACATACCAGAACTTGACCCCAAGGCGGAAATCCTTCTCTTGCTAGGCAGAGACATTGTGAGAGTCCATAAAGTCCGACAGCAAGTGAGCAGACCTCACGACGCCCCCTTTGCACAAAGACTGGATTTGGGATGGGTCTTGGTAGGAGACGTGTGCCTAGGAAATGCACACAAACCAGATGTGAGTGCATTAAAGACAAGTGTGCTAGAGAATGGCCGACCCTCTATTCTCAGACCATGTAAAGGCTTCATGAAGATGACTGAAGATGGCAAAAGGCAGAAGAACAAACCACACAAGGCATCATTGGAAGCCCTTGGAATACATGTTTTCAGCAAGACCAAGTCCGACAACAAACCCGCCCAGTCCATGGAGGACACAGTCTTTTTGGAAATCATGGACCAAGAAATGTATAGAGATGCGTCAAACAACTGGGTCACTCCTCTCCCCTTTAGAGTTCCCCGTCAACGTTTGTCCAACAACCGCGAACAGGTGTTTACTCGCTTCGCCTCGTCAACTGTGAATAGTGTCTTCGATCCGTTAGGCATGGTCGGTGACTATTGAAGGCAAAAGTCTCTTGAGGGAATTCAGTGTCAACACAAGTGACTGGGATGCTCCTCTTCCAGAACAAAAGTTGAAGCAATGGGAGGCATGGCGAGAGTCACTCCATGACTTAAGTAAGCTGCATATCCCACGTTCATACACAGCAACGTCACTTTCCAATGCTGTACACACAGAGCTATTTGTGTGTTCTCCGACGCGTCCACAAAAGCCATTGGAGTTGTGGCATATTTTAGGACTATTCAAGCTGAGGGACAAGTCGAAGTAGGTTTCATTTTAGGGAAGGCTAAGCTGGCACCACAGGTTGGAATTGTGTGCTGCAGTATTAGCCGTAGAAGTCGCCGAACTCATCCAAGATGAACTGGACCTGAAACTTGATGAGATCAAGTTCTATTGTGACAGCAAGGTCGTGCTTGGATACATTTACAATCAAACAAAACGCTTCTACGTTCATAATCGAGTCCGACGAATTTGTCAATCAACAAGACCTAACCAATGGTTCTATGTCAACACAGGGGACAACCCTGCTGACCACGCATCCAGGTCAGTTCCTGCGTCCCAACTGACAAAGACTATGTGGTTCACTGGACCAGCCTTTTTACACAAACCAAATCCATCTGACACCAGGACGTTTGAACTTGTTAACCCAGAATCAGACATGGAGATACGACCTGAAGTGAGGAGTTTTCTTACTCAGACTCAAAACCGAGGCCTTGCCGCCACGCGGTTTCAGCGTTTTTCATGTATGCGCTCCCTCATCAGGGCTATTGCCCTACTCATCCACATTGAAATTTCGAACTGTTTCGAAACAGTGATGACGTAACGAAGCCTTGTTTACTAAAATCACGTGACTTTAGCAGTTTGATACACGCTCCGAATCTGATTCGAAACAAAAGATTCATGAAGCTTTGGAGCTTCATGAAGCAGTGTTTCGAAATCGGTCATCACTACCTTTTGCTCTGTTTTTGGATTTACGATTGTTATCTGCCAGCCCTGACCCATTGCCTGTTCCTCGACTACGATTCTGCCTGCTCTCTGCCATACCTGTTTGCCACTGTTTGACCTTTGTCTGTTTGACCACGAGTTCTGCTAATAAAAGCTTGCAGATGGATCTTACCCCGTGTCCCGCCTTATTACACATGCTGATGTAAACAAAACTATCTTACTCATGCTGACTGATAGATCCAAAGATGGTGCAATCCCAATATACACAGAATTACAGTATTTCAGAAAATCTTGGCGAGTATTCACGCAAACATTATCTGTTATGTCTTAAGTGAATGTATGGTTAACAGTTGGGGAAAAACATCTGATGATGTGTAACATTATATTAAATTTGTAAGATACAGTTGGCCTTCTTAATATATGGGCTGTCTGTTTCATTAATGTTAATCAAACAATTATGGAATCATGAAAAAATAGTTGAATGTATTTTTATTTTTTTTTCCTATAGATATGGGTTTTGACTTGGTTTGTGCCAAATTTGGTGGTATTATGACAGGGATTTTTAAGGTTTGGTTGCTACATGATTTTGTTTTGGAACCTTCAGAAACCACTGATACATCTGAAGTAAAATCTGACAGGACATTGGTATCTACTTTGATTGTTGCCATTAATAATCAGGGACTGGATAAAAGAAAATCCACATGACAATGAAATTTGGCAGTTGCCCTTGAAGTTACAAAAGATTGTTAAAATAAAAGTGCACCCAAAATCCATTAGAATCAAGTAGCATACATAAAAGTTCTGCTTGAAGAATATGTGTACTCATAAGTTACTTTGTTTCCAGATGCACAATTAAAACCAAAACATTTACTTCACTACCCTGAACTTACACTTACACTTTTAAAGTAAGCACAGTAAACAGTAAAACTCTGACAATCGCTGATAGGTTCAGTACCGCGACACCTTTCTAATCCACATAGCTTTATTTATATCGTATCCTAGCTACGATCAGCACGCTGCATGATATGAGAACTTCTATCATAATTTTCCTTTTGCTGCCTTCAATCTACCTTCTCGGAATAATGTCTCATCTGGATGTTGATGAGGTATTATCTCTGGTAGATCAAACATCTGATCCAGACTCTGATACAGAGAATCCAAATTCTCCATCCACTGAAACGATCCAGACCCAACCACATTCCTGGGGCCCCAATGTATGAAAACACAACCAAAAAGTATGAAAACACTCTGTAGTAAAACCTGAGAATGTGCACTGTTATCATTTAAATAGTTAGATCACAAATCTAAATCTCTGGAGTGAGAGTAAAATGAATACAATTATTTGAAAATTGTTTGCTAACATTTCTCCCAAACATACTGGAGCTCACTGTATGTTGTTCTAAAATATGTGGCAATTTAAATTTACATTTAAATAAATAAATGTAAATAAATGTAACATGTAACAAAAACAGTATGTTAAATAACACTCAGGCTCTGCACAATGTGGACATTAATTTGCTAGTTCTTATGACTTATTCAAGCATGAAGACAACAACACTTAAAGAATCTAATTAGAAGTGAGGACTGATGGGAGGAGTAATGATCACACCAAAGGAAACTTGAAGTCATGGAAGAAGAAACCATAGAAGTGCTGCATTATTGAAGAACAATGCTGGAAGATAAAGGTGCACAGCGAGTAAGAGGGAAGACAAGCAGGTCAGAGAGGTGCAGCACACAGAATGGACATTCAAAATCAGGTAAGTGTCTTTTACAAATATTCCTTATTAGATTATTGTGCACAAATGATTGCGACATATCATTCAACTGAGTGCTTTATATCTGCTTGCATATGCATTTTACACAAGACCGGATAAATATGAATGTGCAGGTCTCTAAAAAAGATTAAATAATTCCACTATGATTTTACTGATGTTATTTAATGACGCCAACACTGAAATGACACTTGTCAATAAGAGATGATTACAATCATTAATGTACATGAGTCCTCCAATGCCGACAGATATTGTGTTCTTTATGCGCACCTGAGAGAGAGGACGTGGTAAATAACCTGCAGTCAGGTGGAGTTACGCTGGTGTCAAGTTCTCTCATGACAGGCTTCAGTGTGTTTACAGACTAGATCCCCTCATGCTTTTCCTTTTTCATACCGTTCAAGAAGAGCAACAATCTTCATATTTGAGACAATATGCCTTTAAATCAAAGTTCATTTCAGTTCCCTTTCGATACTTCACTCGTACTGCGTATGGGGAAAGGTCTCCCTTTTTCCCCGCTGCTGAAGCCTTTTTCAATAACGCAGTGTAACTGCACCGTCATTGGTTCACTCATAGACAAGTTGTTGAACCAATGGCGGCGCGGCATAGCTGCGCGGCCTATGGCGACAAAGCGCGCGAATATTCCCGCCGAAATGGGCGGGGTATAGGGCTATATAAGCAGGCGTTTCGCCATAGGATTTCAGTGTTTTCTCCTTCAGCGACGACATCTACTTCTCTTCGCTGATCTCCGCCTGAAGCCGAAGAAGCTCGCCGCCTTCTGCTCTCGCCGCCGTCTGAAGAGGCTCCCGCAGCGGACTCGCCTGGACTCGCCGGTGGAAGAAAGCGCCGGCGCCCTCGCGGACTGCAGCTTCTAGCGCCGTCGCCGAGCCGCCGCCTCCCGCTTCCGGCCGCTTCCTGTGCGTCCCCGCCGCCATCCGGCGCGCCGCCTGAGAGCTTCATCCGCGGCTTTAACGCCGCTCTAAAAGAGCGATTTCCAGCGGTTTTCACCGCTCTAAGAGCTTCCGCGGCCCTCGCCGCTCTAAAAGAGCCACCCAATTGCCGTTTTCACGGCAGCGGCGTCTCACGATGCCCCGCCACTCATGTGGTACTTGCAGGGCCCCCTGCACGACGACGATGGACACAGCGAGTGTGTCGCTTGCCTGGGCAAGCCCCACGCAGACGGCGCGCTCGCTGGAGACTCATGCCCGCACTGCGAGTGTATGAGTCTCGCTTCCCTGCGCCGCGGGTCGCCTTCTTCACTGAAGGCGATCTCGCCGCCGCTCGCGCCCTCCCGTCTCCTTCCTCCCCCGCGAGCCGGCGAGGAAAAGACAGCGGGGTAGAGCGACTCAGCGCCAGGAGTTGAGCGAGCTCACGCCGGCCCAGCCCCCGCGTGCCTCGCCCTCTCCTCCCAGGGAACTCTCTCCCGTTCTGTTCTCTCGCCCTGAGCAGCGTCCCTCCGCAGAAGTGAGTGACCTCGTCTCATTCGGGGGAACAGACGACGAACAAGACGACTCCATGTCTCTTGCGGCTTCCGAAGCGGAAGGATGGGCTGGCGAGCCGGAAGACCCCGCTCCACCGCCTCCCTTGGAACCCATCGAGCATGGCCAGGGCTGGGATGCCGAGCTCTTCCGCATCCTGTCTAGAGCCGTTGAAGAGCTGGACCTCGAGTGGGCCCCTCCAGAGGAGCCGTCTCGCAGCCGCCTGGACGAATGGTTTCTGCCAGGCCGCCGCCAAGCACCTCGCCAGCGTTCAGCGCCCTTCTTTCCTGAGGTCCACGAAGAGCTGACGAAGTCGTGGCGCGCTCCTTACTCTGCCCGCCTCCACACTACGCACCGCTCCGCCCTCACCGCCGTCGACAGCGCCGAGGAGAAGGGATACGAGCGCTTGCCACCCCTAGATGAAGCGGTGGCTGCTCACCTCTGTCCTCCCGCGGCTGTGGGTTGGAAGACGAAGAGGGCCCTTCCTTCCAAGCCCTGTCGGACCACCTCTACTCTGGCTGGACGGGCTTACACCTCGGCGGGCCAAGCTGCCTCTGCGCTCCACACCATGGCCATATTTCAAGCATTCCAGGCCAAACTCCTCCGCTCTCTGGATGAGTCTGGAATCGACGCGCCAGCCTTCAAAGATCTCCGCAGCGCCACGGATCTTGCCCTGCGAGCTACGAAGGCTACGGCCCAGGCCATCGGTCGTTCCATGGCCAGCCTGGTCGTGTTGGAGCGCCACCTGTGGCTCAACCTAACGGAGATCAAAGACCTAGACAAGACGGCCTTCTTAGACGCCCCGGTCTCGCCTTCTGGTCTCTTCGGGCCTGCAGTGGATGGCTTCACTGAGCGCTTTACTGCCGCGCAGAAATCGTCTCAGGCTATGAGGCATTTCTTGCCTAAAGCGCTCCAGCTCCGCTTCTGCGTCTAGCCGCCCCAGGACTGCGCCGGCTCAGCAGAACAAACCAGCCCCACCTGCAACACAGGCAGCGCCGCCCAGGAGCATCGCCAGCGCCGCGCCCTGCGAAGCGCCCTCCTTCCCGAGGCGCCAGGGACCCCGGCCCAGGATTGTGCTGGACCCGGTGCCTCCGAAGTCGTCCTGATTCGTCGGACAGGAAGAGGATGGGGGACCGTCCCGTTACGACCGGACCACCCCAAAAGCTCCCACGAGTAATTTCCCCTCCGCCTCGTTTATTTCCGGGCGTGGGAAACATACTCCAAGTGACAGCTGGGCCCACACCTGTTGCGCCCATCCAAACGCCGTTTTCACGGCGGACAAATTTTTACCTCATCACAAAAAGAGCAAATTTCCTCTTCCACCCCTCGCGGTGTACGACCCTCTCAACGGCGGTCTGTCACCCAACATTATTCAACCCCTAGCCACTCGGGCCGAGGCCTGGCAGGCCATCCCCGATGTGTCAGAATGGGTCATGGGGATCGTAAACCAGGGCTACTCGCTCCAGTTTGCACGACGGCCCCCCGCTTCGCCGGGGTGCTTCAAACATCGGTCAATCCGGACGACGCTCATGTCCTCCGGGCCGAAGTCATGTCGTTGCTGGAAAAAGGAGCTGTGGAAATGGTTCCTCCGTCAGAGAGCGAGACAGGCTTTTACAGCCGCTACTTTCTGGTCCCCAAAAAGGATGGCGGTCTCAGACCCATCCTAGACCTCAGGCTTTTGAATCACTCCCTCATGAGACGGAAGTTCAAAATGCTGACGCTGAAGCAGATCCTCGCGCACATTTGCCCCGAGGACTGGTTCTGCTCGCTGGACCTGAAGGATGCGTATTTTCACATCCAGATAGCCCCCCGTCACAGACGATTCTTGAGATTCGCATACGAAGGGGTGGCATACCAATATACGGTCCTGCCCTTCGGGCTGTCTCTGGCTCCCGCACTTTCACCAAGTGCATGGACGCGGCGCTTTCCCCTCTGAGACAGATGGGAATCCGGGTTCTGAATTATCTCGACGACTGGCCCATCTTAGCCCGTTCGCGAGACGAGCTGGAACGCCACAGATCCGTGCTCCTCAGCCATCTACAATGCCTGGGTCTCAGGGTCAACTTAGCCAAGAGCTCGCTATGCCCCACTCAACGAATTTCGTTTCTGGGAGCAGTTTTCGACTCGGTCCGTATGACGGCAGTAGTCTCGCCAGAGCGCGCCCTGGCAATTCAGCAGCTCACGGCATCTGTCACGAACAAAGCCTATCTCCCTCTGAAGTTTTTCCAGAGGCTGCTAGGGCTGATGGCTTCCGCCTCCCCGGTGCTGCAGCTAGGCCTTCTTCGGATGCGGCCTCTTCAGTACTGGTTGAAGTTCCGGGTTCCTCCCAGCGCATGGCGGCACGGCCGCCTATGTCTCAAGGTCAATCGGGCCTGTCTTCTAGCCCTGAAACCTTGGATGGATCCAGTATGGTTCCAACGCGGAGTCCCTTTACAGGCGGTCTCACGGAGGACGGTGCTCTCAACAGACGCCTCCAACTTGGGCTGGGGCGCTGTGTGCGAGGGCAGACCGGCCTTCGGCTCGTGGAGCCACGAGGAAAGCCATCTACACATCAACTGTCTAGAGATGCTAGCAGTGATGAAAGCCCTTCAGTTCTTTCAGGCTTACTTGACGGGACGTCATGTTCTAGTTCGGTCAGACAGTATGACGGTGGTGTCATACCTGAACCACCAAGGCGGTCTTTCGTCCAGCCGCTTATGCGCTCTGGCGAAACGTCTGCTGGAATGGGCTCTTCCGAGGCTTCAGTCGCTCAGAGCGACTCATGTTCCTGGCAGGAACAATCTGGGTGCGGACATGTTGTCACGGAGCAACATCCCCTCCGACGAGTGGATGCTCCACCCCCAAGTGGTCCTCACGATCTGGGAGTTCTTCGGGAAGGCAGAGGTAGACCTCTTCGCCTCAGAAGACAACTCTCATTGCCCAACATTTTTCTCGAAGGAAGTAGATGCTCTGGCCCACACATGGCCCAGCACGCTCCTTTATGCTTTCCCTCCGATCGCACTGATCCCCCAGGTCATCAGGCGTATCAGAGAAGACCAGCACAGAGTCCTTCTGGTGGCCCCGCTCTGGAGGAACCAGGTTTGGTCCTCAGAGCTATTCAGGCTCTCTCTAAGAGCCCCGTGGCCGATTCCCCTGAGACGGGACCTCCTCTCTCAGGCAAACAGAACAATCTGGCACCCACAGCCGCAGCTCTGGGCTCTGCACCTCTGGTCCCTCGATGGGAGCCGACTAGCCTCCCCGAGGACGTCCTAAATACCATTTCTCAGGCTAGAGCCCCATCTACGAGGCGCCTCTACGACCAGAAGTGGTCAGTCTTTGTTGATTGGTGTTCAACACGCAACATAGACCCTGTGGAGAGTGACGTATCTTCCATACTGTCTTTCCTCCAAGAACGCTTGGAAATGGGGCGCTCCCCTTCCACGCTTAAGGTTTACGTAGCAGCCATTGCAGCGTTCCACGCTCCTATTGCTGGCCAATCGGTGGGACGAAACGGGCTCGTGATCCGTTTTTTGAGAGGTGCTAGGCGTTTGAATCCTCCTCGCCCTCTCACTATTCCCTCCTGGGACCTCTCGTTGGTCCTCAGGGCCTTGAAAGGAGCCCCATTTGAACCAATGGGTTCAGCCGACCTCAGGCCCCTAACACTAAAAACCGCTCTGCTACTAGCACTAGCATCGGTAAAGCGTGTTGGCGATTTGCAGGCCCTCTCTGTGAACCCTGCATGCCTCGAATTCGGGCCTGGTGACTCTAAGGTCGTTCTGAAACCTAGGCATGGCTACGTCCCTAAAGTGCTCTCAACTCCGTTTAGAGCTCAGGTCATCTCGCTCTCTGCTCTTCCTCCCTCGGCGGACGAACCAGAGCTGCAGCTACTCTGCCCAGTCAGGGCATTGAGGACCTACATAGACCGATCACAGTCTTTCAGACTGTCGGATCAGCTCTTTGTTTGTTTTGGCGGCCGCACCAAAGGGTCTCCGGTCTCGAAACAACGCATTTCCCGTTGGATAGTGGATGCTATTAACCTGTGCTACTCCTCACTGGGCACTAATTGCCCCATAGGAGTCAGGGCCCACTCCACTAGAGGAATGGCTTCCTCGTGGGCTTGGTCCAACGGAGTTTCCATCCAAGACATCTGTGAGGCGGCCGGCTGGTCTTCGCCGTCCACCTTTGTCAGGTTCTATCACCTCGATGTCCCGACCTTACAAGCTCGGGTCCTGTCGGTGTGATTAGCGGCTTCCAACAGGTCCCGCTTCACGCCACCATAGGAAGTATCTTCCTTCAGTGTAACCATGGGTTCGGTTAGGCTTTGCCTCCGCTTGTCCTTTTTGCCCCCCTCTGGGTGGCCAAATGCAAGCTATATCGTTCCCAGCCGTGGCACGGCGTGGTTGAATTCGTTCCCCATACGCAGTACGAGTGAAGTATCGAAAGGGGAACGTACTCGGTTACTAACGTAACCTCGGTTCCCTGAGATACGGAACGAGTACTGCGTCACTTGCCGTGCCACGAGGCTGCGGCTCAGGGTCGTCTGCCCAGTCGATTGACACTGAAATCCTATGGCGAAACGCCTGCTTATATAGCCCTATACCCCGCCCATTTCGGCGGGAATATTCGCGCGCTTTGTCGCCATAGGCCGCGCAGCTATGCCGCGCCGCCATTGGTTCAACAACTTGTCTATGAGTGAACCAATGACGGTGCAGTTACACTGCGTTATTGAAAAAGGCTTCAGCAGCGGGGAAAAAGGGAGACCTTTCCCCATACGCAGTACTCGTTCCGTATCTCAGGGAACCGAGGTTACGTTAGTAACCGAGTACGTTTCTTTGTTTGCCAGAGCACTTTCGATAAGAACATGGAAACAGATTTCTTGAAAGATGAGCAAATGGAGCAAACAGAACAGAGGTATGCTGTTATTTTCTCCTCATTTTCTTTGTCAGGGTTTTATATGCAGCACTAGGGATCAATAAACATTTATTTTCAGATAAAAAAAAATAAAAATTCTTTGGTTAGGTTTTTCAGAACTGCTGACAAGCTGTTTTGGTTTTAATGTTTTTGATTACAAAGAAACATTTGCACTGGATGTGAATGGAGCCATTTTTTAAGGATTATAAAAATGTTAAGCTTATTTTATTATTTTGCTTATTTTGTTAAAACTTTCAAGTAAAACAATTTTTAGCTGTTATGCTGTCATGGCAACAAAATTGCACAGTTCTATACAACTTCACACAGAATAGGTCATTTGGTCATAGGTCAAAATGACCAGAATAGGTCATTTTTTTTTAACACTAAAATAATTTTAACATATGTATTGTTTGTCTTGTGTATTGTATATTATTGAAACTATTTGAATGTATTTGAATGGCTTATTTATTTTCATATTTATTTATTTTCTTAAATTGAGTTGAACTTGAATATTCCTTTAATTTCCAGTATTTCTGCTTTAAGACCAAGATATTGTAATGTTCTCGTTCTGTTTTTTTTTTTTTTTTTTTTTCTGTTCTCTCTGTTTTCTGTTCTCTGTGCTGTTTTCCTGAGTTCTCTTGTTAGTTAGTTTCAGTGGTTTCGGATTACGTTCACCTGTTGTTCATTCAATTATCTTGTTATCTCTCTGTATTTATACCCTTAGTTTCCTCCGTTCATTGTTCCATGTCATCTTTGTATTATGTGGTTGTTTTATATTCCTAGTATTCTCCGTGTTCCCCTTTTGGAGTTATTATTAAAAACTTTCTTTGAATCTCCATTGTTGTGCATTCATTGCAACCACCCATATGTGACAGATATATAAATCCCTCATTTTTTTCTTCTAATTTTTAACTACAAGAGTGTACCAAGACATAGTTTGAATTTGACAAAGCCTTGTTTGAAAGATTTTGAAGCTTGGCAGGTAGACAGTTCCAGCTGAAGAACTTCTAGATTTTAGAGCAGTTTGACACACAAAGTCATTGATATTTCTGGTGCATTTTCTTATAGGTCATGTTTATTTTCACCAGTGAGGTCTCATTTCATACAGAAAAGAGAAGAACCAGCTGCAATTATACTGTATGAGCAGCAAAGAAAAGTAGAAGACCAAAGATGTTTGCTGGAAGAGGTAATACGTGGGCCAACATTAAATGGGCCACCCACTATTCAACAATATTATATAAATGAATATAGATGAATTACTCTATAGATAGGTAAATAGATAGATGAAATGCACTAAATTAATAACTGATGATTTTTACAATGGACCTAAATCAACACCGAATTGACTCAAGATAAACAATGACAATGTTTTTTTCCTAGAGCTGCTGTACAGCCAAAACAAACTTTGTTGTATAATTTTCCTATCACTATAAAGTTGCTTTGAAACAATCTGTATTGTAAAAAGCGGTATATAAAAAAGTGACTTGACTTGACAAAGAAAATAATGTATAATTTTACCTGAACGTAATTTTACCTGTCAAATGACAGTTGTGTAGCACAAAGAATATTTACATTTTCTCTGTCATTTGTTATAATCTGTGATTTAATTTGCATACATTTTTTTACTGAACTCCTGATCTCATAAAGAGACTAAGGTATTGTTAATTAGTTTGTGTTATGCAGTTGGCCCGTATAGAACAGGACCTGAAGGAAAGCATTTGGAGAGAGGAAAAGAGACAACAGGAGCTGGACCAAGTAAGACGAGAAGAGAATCGAATCCGCTGGAGAAGTCTATCATTTCTTAGCCTTAACCAGCGAACAGCAAAGTATGAACTTGTGCCTGACCTGTTCTCTCCAAAAAATATAAAACATCAAATATCTTTCATGTCAAATATAAACTAATATGCTGCTAGTGACCTAATGAAGAGTTTGCTGGAGTTTAAGGGTTTTAATACCCCAAAGAGTCATCAATATTATGCCCTTGAGCAACACACCTAAATTCATGTGGCCATTTATACATTGCTTTGTTGAACACTTATGTTCACTTATGTGATACCTGAAAACAAAACATTTCTGCTGGTTTATTCTCTCTTTATTCTCTCTGTGTTTCTTTCTAGGCCCTGGGTGACAAGCTACTATAAGAACATACCAATGCACATCTATTGCCTTCCAATAGAGACTGTTGTCCGAAGACAGAATAAGAAGAGGACAAAAAGATGAGGAAATTATGCTGTTATAGCCAATTAGTTACAATCTGAAAGAAAATCAGAGAGGAATGAAATGCTGATTTTAAAGGGCCACTGATTGAATGTCATTATCAACATTGTTTCAACATATCAGACAACCTGGATGTTGAAACTATTTGTAATCTAGTGTATGCAGTATGTGAAAGGGCTTAAATAAGATTCCAACACTGATCAAAATACATTAAAATAAACATTCATAAATAAAGTGTAAAAGGGTGGTTTTATTACAGTGGTTCAGGCTGCAGGATTGCCGAATAATGACTAAGCATTATCAGCATGATGGGGTGAAACTGTACATTTCTTGTCTGTTACCAACCACTGCTACTTTTAACAATGATGGAAGTAAGTGCAGTTAGAATAGCAATAAAACATAAAAAGTTTATAAAGGGAAAGAGAGATGATGTAGAGGACTTGAGTCTGGCTTATGGTTTGAACTCAGTTGTCCAGGAAAGCAAAGCTCAGGTAGAGAGGAAGAGCAGAGCCTCAGAGAAAAATTTCAATCTTTTAATCTGTTCCTTGACATTGTGACTAAAAACCAGACTTTCAAATTGACCAATAAGCAAATTACAGCTTCCCCCACCATACTAAAGGTGTGATAATTCATAGTTTTCAGTCATGCAAACTTGCGCAGAGACCAAGAGAGCAAAACATCCATAGAACTGCAGCACAGACCTGTCAATTTTCCATTTCAAAAGAAGAAAAACAAAAATATGTGAACAAAATACAAGTTTTGGGGCACTTGTGATCCATATACAGCATCTGCTGCAGTAGGACATCCTAAACAGCGGGACATTCTAAAACGCTTAATGTGAAAAATATTTAAAGTGCCTTAATGTACTAAACAAAGATCAAATTCAGTATCTTACTGATGATGCATACTGCAGATGAGCCCAGAATATGAATGCAACATGCTGGTTAAGCAATTTCTTTGTAATGGTTTTCTATGGAAAAACGCATAATGAGAAACAGCGGGTTGCGTAGTTCAAACTTAATTTTATGAAGTGACGAGAATATGTTTTGTGTGCAAAAACAAAAATAATAACTTTTTTCAACAATATCTTTTCTTCTGTGTCATTCTGCTACGCTATTTACGTTGTGTGATGCTGGCACAGGAACCGGCCAATAATGAGACAGCGTTCTGACGTAGAACCTTAACTCTGTTGCTTATCAAACCTGTTTTTCTGTCAGGACCACTATCGTCAAATATGATTGATAACTGCATAGAGTTTGGATTGATGGTATGGTTCTGTTCTGGACAAGAACTCCCTGCGCATCCATGCAGCCTAACATGGATAAGAGCAGAGAAAGCAGCAATAACCCCCCCTAGGGTAAACAGAACAGAACCCACATAAATTAAGCATCAGCGTTAGTTCAGGCAGGCCTCGTAGTCAAGCTCCGCTATCAGCTGATTCTCAAATTCCAACCCCACCCATATCAGCTGATCCAATTTCTATGGACTCCATTGGCAACTCTAAAATAAGGCGCATTACTTAAACGCAGCTTCCGTCTCTCTGCCTGCTTGGCTGCTTCCACTGCACGCTGCTTGCAACCCATCTCCTCTCCAGCTCCTCCTTAAACTTGTGTATAACTTAATCAGTGTCATTCTGTTGTCATTGATGCATGCTCTGTTCTCAATAGGGGGATTTTCTGCTGCTCTCCCAGTTAAAAAATGTGAGGTTGTCCCCAGAAGCTGCTGCTGTTCCCGGTCATGAAAGGACGGGGAATTTAGAACAGAGCCATACTGCCAAATTGTAACTTTAGCAAATATGCCAATAAAAAATTGACTAAATTTTGTCTCTTGTAATTTTTGACTTAAGTGGTCCTGATAGAAATGTACAGATATCATCAGGGATGGATTTAGTCATTTTGGGGCCCAAGGCAGACACAGACATGGGGCCCTCTACATCTCTTGTTCCCTCTCCTTTAGTCAATAATATTGTTTGTTTGTTTGTTTGTTTTATTTAGATAGGGACAGATACAAATAACATAGACAAACTTTGACAGTCGTCCGATGCATGTATCATAATGTTTTTAGCTAAAAGCTAATTTACAACACTTGTCCCTAGTAGGGCTTTAAAAAAAAAAAAAAAACACACAATACAGTTTAACATTAACATCAACATTAATAAAAGACCGGGAAGGAATAAAGATAAAAATGTATAGAAAATATTAATTAAGAAAATATTAAAAATATACAGAAAGGGCAAAGTCAGAGGACTAAATATGAGAACAACATTGTTCCTGAATTAACCACAATTTGATTTTTTTTTTGAAAGTGGCTAATGTCGGGATACATTTCAGATTATCTGGCAGAGCATTCCATAATTTTGCCCCTTTCACTGAAACAGCGACCTGTGCAAATGATGTTCTACGAAAAGGGATGTTACAATTGACTTTAGAAGCAGATCTGGTGGATCTAGTACTTTGCTGTCTTGTTATTATTTTGCAAAGCGGTAGTGGAGCAGCATCATTTAAGCATTTGAAGACCAGTTTAACCAAATGCAGAGAAATAAGATTAACAAAACTTAGAATCTTATATTTACTTTGAATTTGGCAGTGATGGTACCTTATTCTCTTCTTGTCCAGAACTTTCAAGGCTCGATTGTAAAGACACTCTATAATTTTGACTGATGACTGATGAGCTTGGGACCATGTGGTTAAGCCATAAGATATATGTGAAAGAATCATAGAATTAAAAAAAATAAAAGCACAGTCAAGAGTCAGACAGTTTCTTATCATCATAAAACAACTTAAATTGGCCCTAATAGTTTTACAGATTTTCTTAATATGACTTTTAAAATTCAACTGATAATCTATATTTAATCCAAGATACTTCACTTCAGGTACTTGTTCAATAAGTTCCCCATTAATTTTTATGTTCAAAAGTTGTGTTAAAGGTAGTTTTTGAATAGAAAAGCAGACAGAGTTTGTTTTTTTAGTATTTAAAGTTAAACAAGATGAAGCCAGCCAAGATGATATTCTTTCTAAATTAGTATTAAGTTTATCAGCCACAGAGATACATGTATCAGCAGATGCATACACCACTGTGTCATCTGCATACATCAGTAGACCTGTATCTGGACATACTACATCCGGTAAGTCATTAATATATAGACTGAAGAGTATGGGTCCCAAGATCGTGCCCTGAGGAATACCTGTTTTAATTTTAAGAAAAGTAGATCTCACACTATTAATCACAACACACTGTTCACGGCCCTTTAAATAAGATTCAAACCAGGACAATGTTTTTTTAGATAAATTGAACTTAGCTAATTTAGAAATTAATATATTGTGATTTACTGTATCGAATGCTTTTTTTAAATCTAGAAACACAGCACCAACTACATTTCCCTGGTCAAGTGATTGTTTGATATTTTCAATTAATAGACAGATTGCGGATTCTGTGGAATGGTTGTGCCTGAATCCAAATTGCAGAGGACTCACATACTGGTTTGTCTCAAGATAGTGCATGAGTTGTTCTGAAACAATCTTCTCTAAAACTTTAGACAAAGCTGGGAGAAGACTGATAGGTCTATAGTTACAAGACATTTTGTCATCTCCTGATTTAAAAATCGGTATTACTAGAGCATTTTTCCACCCATCTGGGAATTGCCCAGATTTAATGGAGATATTAACAAGATTGGTGAGAGGCTGGACCAGAATGCTGCTATATTTTTTAAGAAAAGCTATATCTAAATTAAAAATATCTTTTGAGAAGGTGGTGTTTAGGTCCTGTATAGCTTTCAGAACAGCTGTCTGACCAACCTCCCTGAGCTGGAATGAGTTATCTTGACCTTCAAGCGGGTCTACTGTTGTTAGGCCTATATCATTACAGCATGGAAAGCTTGATGCTAGGTTATTAACAGATTGTATGAAAAAGTTATTGAATTCATTAGCAACTTGTGCATTATCAGTGATGGTGTGTTCACCCATTTTAAGTTCATATTTTGCTTGGGTGGTATTACCCTTTGGATTTAATAGGCTGTTTAATTGTTTCCACATTAATTTGCCATTCCCTTTAGCCTCTGTTAAAGCTTGAATATAATGATTTGATTTAGCCATTCTAAGTTCTTTGACAACTTGGTTACGCAAACCTTTAAACAGTTTCAAATCAGTGTCCCTTCGGATCTTAATAAAAGTTTTCAAGGCAAGGTCTCTCCTTTTCATCAGCTTTCGAATATTATCGTTCATCCATGGTAACTGAAATTTTCTCTGGGATTTCTTTAGCTTTTTAGTATATTTATCTACAATACTCTCAATAGTGGACATAAGCTTATTACAGCTATCGTTTACTTGATCATATTGTTGAAGCTCATCCCAGTTAACACCCTTTAACTCATTCTCAAATTCAGTCTGGTTTTTACGAGGAATTTCAAGTTTAAACAGGTACCGATTTGGATTTAAAAATCTAGTCATTCTTTTCTTTGTCAGTTTTCTTGCAATTAAAATCATATTATGGTCAGATAGACCAGTAACTAAATTATATGTTTTTATGATTCTGTCAGGTTTGTTAGCAAAAATTAAATCTATTAGTGTCTGAGTATTCCTGGTAATACGCGTAGGGGTTTCAATCATTTGAATAAAATCATGTTTGGATGCAAGATTTTTAAGTTTTTTCCTGCAGTGTTTGTTCTCTGTGGAATAACATTTATTGGCTATTTACAGGGAAGAGCTGTCATTAGCTGTTTTTTACCTTAGTTTCCTAGCAGGTTCTCTGATGGAATGTCTTAAATGGATCTGCTTCCTACTGCATAAATTGGACAAGTTGTTTTTGGTCTTTGATGGAGTATTTTATCCATCCTATAGAAAACAATTGTAGAATTAGTTTGCTTACTATAAAAGCTAGAAGTGTTTTCAGGCCTATGTAACTGTAAGGGTCAGACAAGTTTACTTGGCCACTGAGCATATTTTGTTGGTAATTTTCCACCAGACAACAGGTGGCTGTGAAAGGAATAAGACCATTATTAAGGGTGTCACGTGAAGGCTTCTTGCCTCCAGGGAGTATTGACTTTTTTGATACAATGTTTCATTTGGCCAATGGGCAAAGGGTTGAACATCAATTGGCAGAAGGTCCATGAGAGATTAAGGTAAAAGATGTTCAGTAGTTGGCAGTCAGCCACCCTTACTAAGAAAATTGTCTCTTACATAAGCAACACCTGCAATTATATTAGTGAAATATGGTAGAAAGGTCGGGGAGTACATGGGAAAGAGGTGTGGGAGGAGAGCCCCCGTAAATTAGATCATGGAAAATAACTGTAGGGGTGGATCTCACACTGTAACAGATAAGAAAAATGTATAAAAACTGTGCCCCAGCAAAGAGAGATTCAGATGTGGAGCTGGCATCTCACTTTGTTGATTGACAATAAAGTTAAATACTTCTGAGACTTGGAACTTCGACTCTGTGAGTTTTTCTTTGAGACCAGAACTGAAGGGACACAGAGACAATAAATTTGTCACAACATCTTCTGTCTTTTATCTTGTGTTACTAAAGTGAGAAGAAACAATCAACACAATAAGTGATCAATTATGCTGACACCAAAACAAAATATTTTAAATGTTTACCTTTTCTCTTTGTTTCTGACTTTCTCAGTTTATGGCATTCTCTTCAGCAGTCTTCACGCAGCAATGATGTCTAGACATCCTGAGTTGCATTTGTAAAAAACAACAACAACAAAAACAAAACAACATTCTGTTTAACAAAATGCATCCACTGTAAAATCTTATTTACATGTTCTCTGTGCAATAGCATTTACTGTCTATTTACAGGGAAGAACTGCCATTGGTTGTCATTTACCTTAGTTTCCTAGCAGGTTCTCTTATGGAATGTTTTAAATGGATCTGCATGACTTTCTCTTGATCTCCCTTTTCTGTTTCTGTTCATCTCTCTTGTCTGTCTTTGCGTCTGTCTTTCTTGTTTTCTCCCTTCTGTCTGTGTCGGTCTTGCTCTTCTTCTCACTTTGGTCTTTGTCTTTCTCTTCTTCTTCTTCCTTTTCTATTTCTCTTTCTCTTTCTCTTCATCTCACCTTTCTCTATGTCTTTCCCAGATAGCATGGTGACATTGATACAATGTTCAGTTTTGATCCAAACCATCATTTTAGTTGAGATTGACATTTCAATGTTCAAAGTGTGTTGGATCAGCATCAAAATTTTGATGAAAGCTGTCAGCACACATGTGTGGAGACAATGACATTGAACTAAAGCTGGGTGCACACTGTGTGATTTATAACAGTCTTTTAGGATTGTTGCTTGTCAGACTGTACAAACATGATCCTCATGTCACACTGTGGGATCTCAGCTGTCCTATATGTCAGACTGTATGACAGTCAAGACGCGTTAAAAACGGACACGCACTTGAAAACTTGTCCAGAGTTTTACATCATCAACCCACACACATTCGGTGACAGTAATGAGCTGCATTACACACGGGACTGAAACAGTGGCTAACAAAGAAATCTCTAGCGTTAATTTTGATCATGGCTTATCTTGAAAAACGAAAACAATTTGACGTTTGTCGTAGGTGAAGTGACACTGCAGGACTCTGCGCCAAACCTTCTGACATTGCCAGAATTTCATCGGAGGTAAAATTTGATCGCAACGGTCATTAATCGGCTGTCAGTGAACATGTCAAACTAGCAATCAAAGACTACAGATTTTTGCCTACGATTATAGGAATCTTTTAGGATTCTCAAAATTTGTCTCAGACAACCAAATCGTGGCCAAAATTGCATAGCACCCACCTTAAAGGATTAATACACTTTTAAATAAACTTTTCCTGATAATTTACTCACCCCCATGTCATCCAAGATGTTCATGTCTTTCTTTCATCAGTCAAAAAGAAATTAAGGTTTTTGAGGAAAACATTCCAGGATTTTTCTCCATATAGTGGATTTCAATGGCTACGTTGAAGGTCCAAATTGCAGTTTCAGTGCAGCTTCAAAGGGCTGTAAACGATACCATATGAGGAAAAAGGGTTTTATCTAGCGAAACGATCGGTCATTTCCGAAAAAAATACAACCGTTTATGCTTTATAAACACAAAATATCGCCTTGAACGTACTTCCCGTTCCCACATTCTTCAAAACGCTTACACTGAATGTTTTACGCCTTCCCTATTCTACTTACGGAACTAACGCGCCACAGTTTTGAAGAATGTGGAACAAAACCTTTTCCTCAAAAACCTTAATTTCTTTTTGACTGACGAAAGAAAGACATGAACATCGTGGATGACATGGGGGTGAGTAAATTATCAGGAAAAGTTTATTTAAAAGTGGACTAATCCTTTAAGCCGACGCCCATAGGCCTACCATTCAAAAGTGACCTATGTAGTTTGTGCTGCACTAATGCCACCTAGAGGAATCACAAAAATACATCATATTTTGCAAACGACCCTTTGTGTGTCGCTTCTGACCCAAACAACACAATCACAGCCTATACAGGTGCTTGTGAAGGCATGTCTCAACAGATAAATAGAGGCTACTTTCAATAAAAGGTCCAATAGCCTAACGTTACTTCTTACTGTGTTGCTAAGTGTCAAGAGAGTAAGCAACTGAGCAACATGAGCGTTTAGCTTATATAAACAAATACAATGTACATCGGCACCGGGCAGTTATAACAAACAAACAAAAAAAAGGTTGCTGACTCGCCGTTCGCCTATTAATTAATACTAATACTAATAACCCTTAATAGATTATCAAACCCAAGTGGATCTACTAGAATACACTATACCAACTTATTTCGTACCTAATTTCTAATTATTTAAATAAATAAATAAATAAATAAAAGGGGGGGGGGGGGGCCCTTTTATTACTTAGCTACCTTTTGTCACCTGCAGGATTTTTCAGCTGAATGACTGTTTGTGTATTGTTTATCTATCAATAGTAAAGTGCCAGCTTTAAGCATCTAAAATGGTCTCCAGTCTAATTAAGTTAGCTTATATTTCTTCTCCCACTCCAATAGAACCTAGGGCTGGTCCAGTATAAGTGTTGTGTTAGAGAATACTCACACATATTAGGAGCAGTGAGTAGTGTAAACGTAACAGTGAGCAGCCATTTGCTGCAGCGCCCGGGGGCAATTGGGGATTAAGTGCCTTTCACCTCAGTCATGGGTATCGAGGGTGGAAGAGAGTTCTCTTATTCACTCCTATCTACATTTTCCTGCTGGGACTGAGAATCGAACCCAGAAACTTTGGGTTTAAGTCATGTTAACAAAATAATAGCACTGTATTCTGAGAAAACAACCTATGATTTTTGCTTGCCATTAGTGAAGATTTAATATAAAAAATATCTATTAAGCCTTTAAAATATGAACATTGAGAAAAAGATATATACCAAAACTATCTGCTACATGTTGTCAGCAAAGATTGGATATATACTTGATACATCATTAAAAGGGACTTTGTTGTCAGCTGAATTCTTGTGTGTGTGTGTTATTATTGTGGGGGCATTATTATTGTGCTTTCTGTGAATGCAGAATATTATTGTGGAAAATCATTAACTAATAATTTTAAAACTTGTGCCCAATATTACAATATTTCTTCTGTGTACACTACTGAATACATTTTGTATATAGTCAGTGTAACTCACAGTGCACATAAGGAATTAACTGTAACATTTGTTATTAACATCTAACAGTTATTAACAGCTACAGCTTCTTTCTTCAGCCTTCCTTGATGGCATACAGTCTTAACTGTATATTGTTTAATTTTTGTAGTTTTGCATAATAATAAAAATGCTTGTGTTAATTTATGTATATATGTTATTTTTGCCGGTGATTTTTTTTCTTTGGTTATTTTGGCTCCCCCAGGAGCACATATTAAATGAGGAACAGGAAACTAGGTGGAGGGAGCCATTATTCAGATACATAATAATGTATTTTAAATCAACACATTTTAGCTAGGCCTGTTATTTTGTTCTGTGGGTTGGGGTGGCATTTCAATGAATTGACCAGTAGATGGCTGCAGTGATTCACACATTAAACAGAATAAAACTTAAAAGCTAAAAGATTAAGATATTATAATAATCCTCCTAATAAAAGTTTTTATTGGTTTTATTGAAGAGGTTGAGGTTTTACTGAAAAGGTTTTATTGAAGAACATGAATCACAAAATTGATCACAGTAAATTGGTTTTATATGTTAACACTCTTAGTTTATGTAAAAGCTTGAAAAATATTTAACTATAGCAGAATTACCAGAGGAAATACAGTTGGCTAGTCAACATTTGAAGTGGATCAAAAAAAAAAACAAAAAAAAAAGTTAATCAAAGTTGTCTTAAGAGAACTAAGTTGTCCGAAGAAGGATTTAGCACAACTTTGATGAAAGGTTTTGTTCCACTTCAAATGTTGACTACTGTATATTAACAATAATTAAGGTTTTTACTTTAAAATAATTGCATTGCTTAAATCGTAACGGCTGATATTTACAATTCATTAGAACTGACTGAAATGTTTTTGTAATTTGCAAAATTATATAGGCCTAAGGGGTGCAATATAAGATATTATAATAATAACGATTCAAAAACTATTTAAAAATGAAGATATAGATTATATAGGAGATTTCATTGTAAGTGCAGAAACACTATTATTTACAGTTTTTGGAATGGGTGGTGGTTTTGGTTTAGCGTTTTGAGTGACATATGGGGTCTATTACGTCAATGTAGTGAGCAAGGATTCAGTCTGAGTGACAACTTCTTTCTACCAATCGCGTACAGACGCAGAATAACATCGGCCCATTCAGGAAGAGGTGGGCGTGAGCAAAGGATTAGTGAATGTGAGAATCGTACTGTATTGAACTGTTCACTGCTGTATCTTAATTATATTTCCAGTATAACGCACTAGTGTCGCAATGGTTTCGCATTCGCTGGCTTTACCGATGATCTGTTTCACCACGTTGTGGGGTCTGGTCGGGATTGTCGCCCCGTTTTTTGTACCGAAAGGACCAAACAGAGGGTGAGGAATGATGCTGGAACAGGCCGAGCGATTCATCCATCCATCCATCCATCTTTAAACGCCTCCATTCTCTTACAGTAGTCATTTAAATGTCATTGCAGTGTTATTCCATATTGTATCTGCGTTGATTTTTGATTTAAGTGTTTCATAATTACAGCGTCATCATTACCAGTTTGGTGCTGACCGCCGTTTGCTGCTATTTATTGTGAGTATAAAGAAACATTTTTGAAAGATACTGTCAAATAGCCTATATATCCATACATTTTCAAACAGACGAATATTCATATCTTGTTTATTTGGGTTAAATATGAAACTTCCCCTCACGTTTGGTAATATAGGATATCAGCTTTAGGCCTACATATTCACTGTTTACAATGTTTGCAGTGCTTTTTCTTTTCCTTTTCTTGCTGTGATTTGTTTAGTGATGATATTGAAATGTAAATTTATGAAATAGTATATTTTTTGAATTTAGTTTATTTTGAATGTTTAATTCTGTATTCATGCCTGTTGCAGCTGGTTAGTGGCAATACTGGCCCAAGCAAATCCTCTGTTCGGACCTCAGCTTAAAAATGAGACCATATGGTATCTGCGATACTTCTGGGAGTAGATGGAGGTAAACTTACTCCATATCAGATTATTTGTTGAAAACTGGATTTTATGTGGATAGAATAATGATCGAGATTCGATTCATTCTTATTCTCATGTCTTGCAGGTGTCATTTGGAAGAATCAGAATATTTATCACATCAAGCTTAAAACCCAATCTTTGTGTTATGAAACCAGTTTTTAACATTAAACAACATTTACAATGTGTTACTTAACATAATAAATAGAAAATTTGGAAAATACTACTTAATCACATTCTAATTATGTACAAATAGGGATATTCTTGTGATGTGTGAAGAATTATGAAGAAATCTATTTGTCTGAGAGTTGTGTAATATGACTACTGTATGAGCAAATGTTTTTGTTTTTGTTTTGCAGTAAGGAGCGTGTTAAAGAATTTTTGTTGTCCTCACTTGCATGTGACACTGTATCCATGTTTACTTCATCTGTAAAATTATTTTTGTATTACTGTATTTTATTTGTAAATGTGAATGACATTCTATTTATGTTTTATTTCATCATTTATGTACCGTGTCATACATGTTATTGAAAAACATGTAAATAAAGTGAAATAGGGCTGGGCGATATATCGAATGCTTTTGTCACGCGCATTTCTTCAGTAAAGCCGGTTCCCTGATTGCCGCTAAATCGCCATCACCTGCTTTCAAATGAAGCGGCATTTAATAGACAGAGCCGTAGTTCACTGATAAGACACGCAATATCGCGTTCAATATCGACGGCGATACATATCGATATTGAACGCGATATTGCGTGTCTTATCAGTGAACTACGGCTCTGTCTATTAAATGCCGCTTCATTTGAAAGCAGGTGATGGCGATTTAGCGGTAATCAGGGAACCGGCTTTACTGAAGAAATGCGCGTGACAAAAGCATTCGATACATCGCCCAGCCCTAAAGTGAAATGTGGTTGAAGTGTGGTGTTGTGTGGCCTGCTGTATACAAAGCACTCTCATACAACATAGGAGTTACCTTGCAAAATTGGTGAATGTTTGATTTAAGAATAATACGTGTCAGGCCGCAGGTTTATATCAGTGCTGAGGAATCATAGAGCATAGAAGCACATGGCTAATGATAGAAAGGTGAAGAGGTTTGCATATGGCAGAATAAGTGTACAGTTTTTTTTTTACAATTCAAGGACAGTGTGTACAACAATAAAAATTGAATAAAAACTATTATCATGACTCGTATTGAAAGGATCTGCTGTTAATACTTAGACAGAAAATACAGATGAATCAACATATTGTACAGATAAGGTCTTTTTGGTTGTTTTCCTTCTAAGGTTGATAAATTGTGACTTGTTTGGATAATCTGAAAAATATGCAGCTGAAAAATATGTTATATATGATAACTACAATCTTTGACTGTAAATGAATCTTTATATATGTTAACATTGATAATGAAATGAATCAAAAGGTTCATAGTGATCTCCCATTTTCTTCATTTTCACCTTTTCAGTTTCTTTTTTAACTTTACAAATATACATTAGGCTGCAATCATTATCATGACTTGTGGCTTTCATAAAGGAAAAATTAAATAAAAAAACGTTATGATATGCATTATGGCAAAATCCTGATTCATGATTATTAATGCTCAAGAATTTATGAAACATTTGGCCAATTAAGTGCAATGTTTTCAGCCTATTTTTGCCATTTATTTAGGGAGTTTTTTAAAGTGTTGATAAAAGAGTTATAAACCGTGAACCAAACTATCCTCTGGTGTGAGTCAGATTATCACAAACTTTCATATGATGCAAAAAAAAAGTATTTGAAAATCAGACAAAAAGACTATGTACTTAACATCTTATATAAAGAAATGAACAATCCCATTAAGCATAGTGAACAACTTATTACAATTTTTTAAAAACAAAACTATTAAAGTGGTTTATTATAGGTTTTTGTAAAATAACCAGATTCATAAAAATATGTTAGCGAGACATTCATTAAGGGAGTGGGCGGTTACCGCAGAGCTCCGATTCTATGATTGGTCGATATTTTTCTACAGGATCATGGTTAGTGTAGTTTTTTTCACCAGGAATTGCGCTGTTAAACGTGGTTTAAAAATGAAATAACGTGATCTGACTGCTTAAACTAAAGTGAATACCATTAGCTCGTAGTACATCTGTCTTTACAGGTTTAGAAGTTGTCAAAGTCAGTTCCACTATGGAAAAAATGAAAGGGATTTTTTTTCTTCCGGGATGTGTCTGTTTATAGTTTACGCGTGCCTGGTGCGCTGAAAGGCAAACGCTGTTAAATTGTGAAACTACCAAATGAATATCATTTACAATAAGCGAGATAACTTTTAAAAAGGTTTCCAGGTGACGTCAGGACAACCTCATTTACATTCAAAAGGTAAACTCAAGCTACTGGGATTCGTGCAATCGGACTTTATTCAATGACACCAAGACACCTTCTGCGTATGCACGAGAAAGTGAACACGCTGATCATAACACAAGCATGACTGTTTCTCTTTTTTCAAATACAATAATAAACATTAATAATAACGACATACGTTAAGTTGTGACACTGTTTGGCGAATGCGAGACTGTCTGGACGTTCTGCAGCAACCAGGTATGCAAAACGCAGCTGCATTTTAAATGCGTTATAGCATGAAAAAAGCATTTATTGATTTATTATATTTTGAAATTGTCTATGCTTCGCGAATACATATACTTACGAGGTTTAAACATAACAAATGCCTCTGTTTATCAAGTCTAGTTTTCCTAAATATATTTTTCTACATTGTCAGCATTTTGGGTTGATAAGTGTGTTGATTATTAACTGAATGGTGTGCAGCATATACCAGAGTTCACATTTTCCTTTAACCATCTTTTTTTTTTCTACAGACGGATTCCAACCAGTGGCATGTTTGCAATTCGCAGTTTCAATCTTCTGTGCAGAAGATCAGCTGTTTCAACATGGAGAAATAAAAGTCAGAGTGCTGGGAAGAGGCTGGATATAAGTGGAATTTATCCACCCATTGCAACTCCATTTACTCAGAGTGAAGATGTGGACTATCAAAGACTTGATGACAATCTTAAGAAGTATGGCAGCTTACCTTTCAGGGGTGAGTTAACGATGTTTGCACTTTGCAGTCATTGTTTGACACATTTAAATCAAACATAAGCCTGCAATACAGCATGCAGCAGCAATTGTAATGAATGTTATGTGAATATAAAGCCTACTACACCATAGAATATATGACATATATACTGTATGTAGATTTTGTGTGACTCATTTTTATGCAGACAATAGTTAACAGATGTTAAGTGAACCAGTGCAGGTTAAAGTCCACTTTTAAACTTTTCAAAGTGCTCTACCTAGTGGACTTTTAAAAAACTACATCTCAATGTTTTTCCTCACCTTGAAATCTTGATTTATTTTAGAACTCACTGTTTATTTCACTGGCAGGTCTTGTAGTGCAGGGCTCCAATGGGGAATATCCGTACCTGACACTGGAGGAGAGGGTAGAGGTTGTGAAGAGAGTCAAACAGGCCCTGCCAAAAGACAAGTTAGTCATGGCTGGATCTGGCTGTGAATGTAAGTCTCTATTTCGTGCCTGTATTCAATATAGGGCTGCACGATTGATCAAAATTAACCTGAAATCGTGCTTAAACTGATTTGGCTTAGTGAGATTATGATTATTATATTTTATGCGCAGCTTGTCAGTGAAGCATGGCTCTGTGATCAGTAGTAAATGCTGCTCCAACTGAAAGCACTGCGAGTTGCTTATAACATGCACTTGAAAAAGCACCGCGCGTCAAACATCTTTCCAAACAGGAGACGCATTTATGAACCCTTTTGTCTAACAAAAGACAACATTTAATAACATGTTTTACACCAAACTCGCATCCTAATGTCAGTTGATTCTTTGAAATAACATCTTTCTTTAAAGGGATAGTTCACCCAAAAATGAAATTTTTTAGTTTATCTGCTTACCCCCAGGGCATCCAAGATGTAGGTGACTTTGTTTCTTCAGTAGAACACAAATGATGATTTTTAACTCCAACCGTCGCTGTCTGTCAGTCAATTAATTCATTGAAACGGTAACACCATCTATAAGAGGCAAAAAAACACGACAGACAAATCCAAATTAAACCCTGCGGCTCGTGACGACACATTGATGTCCTAAGACACAAAATGATTTGTTTGTGCGAGAAACCGAACAGTATTTATATAATTTTTTACCTCTAAAACACCACTATGTCCAACTCCATTCAGTATCCGGTTTTATATATATATATATATATATATATATATATATATATATATATATATATACACACACTCATACACACACACACACCAGATAACATTTACACACCAGATGACAGTTCTTTAATTTTTATTTGTTTGTTCTTGTAGCCACCAGAGCCACGATCCTCATGAGCCAGAGAATGGCAGAAGCAGGTGCTGATTGTTTGTTAGTGGTAACACCTTGTTTTTACCGAGGTCGAATGGACAGCCAAGCTCTTATAAACCACTACATAAAGGTAGTCTTGAGTAATTGTTTTTCATTCTAATTTCAATCAGTTAATAATATGGTCTTTATTAAAGTGGAGAGAATATTTTCATGAATAATGATACATTCAATCAAATACTCTTCTCTCCATCGTGATCAAATGGAACTGTGGAATTTATGCATATCTTTTTGTGCTCATTTGCATTTTACTTGGTTCAATTGTGGTTGAGCTTCACACTCTGTCTTATTAAAATGCATTGTTTCTCTTTTCTTTTCCAAGGTGGCAGATTCCAGTTCAGTGCCAGTTGTGTTGTACAGTGTTCCAGCAAACACTGGTCTGGACCTGCCTGTGGACGCAATAATTCAACTCTCCCAGCATCCAAATATTGTCGGCCTCAAAGATAGTGGTGGAGATGTAAGAGCTACCATAAATCATATTTAATATAGTTATATTTTATTAATTAATAATTTATAATTAACATTTCAGTTGAGAGCTGTAATAGATAGATAGAAGAAATAGCTTTATATAAGATTACAATTGAAAATGTATGTTTCATGAATGCATTAAGTCTATCTGTCATTTATTTTTCTTTTATTCAGCTGTTGACATTTATTAATGCAGTTTGAAATTCTGTTGATCTCCTTTGAAAGTAATTAATTCCTTTTAAAAGTAATTTGGTTCTTCCCCACGTGGTGCTTGCCATTTGTAATACTCTCAGACCAGTGCTGTGTAGTAACTGATTAATCTGGATTACATAATCAGAATCCAAAAATTAAGTACTTGTAATTAGATTATATTACATTTTAAAATACTCGCAATCAGACTACAGTTACTTTTTTATTGATTACATGTTATTCTCACAGTTATTCTCACCTTACTGCTACTTTTCAATCTTTAAATTTTCCTTTCTAAAAAAAGTCTACTACTTGTATACGTTCAGAAGCTCTTCCAGTTTTGTGGAAATTCACACGCAGACAGTCATGTGACTATATATATATATATATATATATATATCTTCATTTATATACCGCTTTTCGCAATATTGTTTCAAAGCAGCTTCACAGTGACAATAGGAAAATTATTATCGAGCTAAAGTTGGTTTTTGATTGAATCACATCCATTGTAAAAATTGTTAATTATTACTTTTAGGGGACTTTTAAATGACACCTTTCCTACTGAAACAAACAAATACCTTTAATGCATTCTTGCCATTCATTTACGTGTTTATTCTATAGGTTTTCGTATTTGAGTTTGTATGTGCACAGAAGCTTGGTCTTTTTATATATATATATATTTTGGTGTTTTTTATATATATATATATATATATATATTTTGTTTGTTTTGTTTATCTGCATGTCATGTGACCATTAACTGTGAACTTAATTTGATTTATATATATATATATATATATATAAGTAAATGTTTCATTTTGATTGTTTTTATTTTTTAATTATTTTATTTTATTTTAAAATTATTATGATTTCATTACTTACGAACCCCAGTCTGGGAAACCCTGGTGTAATGTTATATTTAATACACTTCATACTGTTGAATGGAAGAATGGAATATATTTTCTTTCTCTTTGTATTTTTATATCAATATGGTACAAGATTATCCTAATTCAAAATAACGTGATAAACAAATTAGTTCAAAGGTAATCTAAAAGTAATCAAAAAGTAGTCAGATTACATTACCTTAATATTGGAATACCTAATTTGGAATCAGTAAACGACTACAATTTGCAAGTAATCTACCCAGCTCTGTCTCAGTCAGAGTAAACAAAATTGCAAGGAAAAAAGTTCCTCTCTCTCTCTCTCTCTCTCTCTCTCTCTCTCTCTCTCTCTCTCTCTCTCTCTCTCTCTCTCACTCTCTGTCACTTTTAATTTCTCATGGATGCTCCAGTGTTAGGCTATTTTTTGAGTTTAAAAAGTAATCACTGTATTCAAAGTTAAAGGTTTTGTGCCATTCTTTATTGCCTTCTCCTCTAACCACTACATTTAGATGTAAAAATACTGCATAACAGTTCTGTTCACAATCTCCCTTATGTTTATCTCCCTGATTTTACAGTCTTCTATCACCTTAAAACACTTTAATCTCTGATAATTGATAGATCACCAGAATAGCTCTGATCGTGCAGAAAACCAGATTGCAGGATTTCCAGGTGCTTGCAGGATCAGCTGGTTTCCTCATGGCTGCATACGCCGTAGGTGAGAATGAGAATCTTTATGCTGTTAAGTAATACTCTTATAAACAATATAATAGGATGCACCCTATGTCATACAATATGTATTATTTTTAATTAATAAAAAGAAATTCAGAATAAATTAAATTAATTGCAAAACATACTACCGCAATATATACTTACAGTTGTACTTTAAAACATACTTCACAAATGAATGCATTTTTTCACTTTACAATAGGAATCTAAGAAAGGTGGGAAATTTTGTCTAGATCTGTTTAATCTCACAACAAAAAAAAAAAAATAATAAATAATGGACATGAAAACATTTTATTATTATTATTATTATTATTTTAGGTTGATTATGACCTATTTTTGAGATTGCAACTGATTAATTTGTACTCTTTGTCTGTACAAACTGGTGCAAATTCATCATAATGTACAGGAAGTAACTTAAGAGTAATCATTTAAATATGATATGTTGAACATGTACAGTTTGCAACCATAATAAAAAAAAAAATCATGCAAATTCTGTCACCGTCCACCTTGAAGGGCATTTGATTCATGTACATTCACAGAACATGAAAATGGAGTAACCATAGAGATAGGGTCCTTAATAGAAACCTGTCAGTCCTAATACAATATCCACTGCATTTTTGTCATAATGGCAAGGTTTGATAACTTACATGGAGATGAAACTTCGGTTAATCAAATGCCAGTTTATGGGAGAGCATCTAGGAAGTCTGTCAATTAATCAACACTATCAAAGTTGCATGATATCTGTCAGAAAGACTTGGCGGGGGGTGGCAAGCTCTGGGCCATTTTCATGTGCATGGGTGGTGTTGACCTGTCAATCAAGCTGTTGTTTATGTTGAACTGGTCTATACTGTGTCAATCACATTGTAGAGGAAAAGTAGGGGTATTGAATTTCACTTTTTGCATTTATGTTGCATGCATGTTACCAATGTGATGTTAAGGGCCGATTTCGCTCTTTTTGTTGTAGGGGCCGTGGGAGGCGTGTGCGCCCTCGCAAATGTCCTGGGTCAGCAGGTGTGTGATCTAGCACAGCTGTGTGTTTCAGGACGCTGGAACGAGGCCAGAGAGCTCCAATATCGCCTCATCGAACCCAACACAGCAGTGAGCATCACATCACCATGGCAACACCGTACATTTATATCACTGATGCATTTACTGCTATATAGGCATGATAAACATTGGAAGCAACCCTTCCCCCAAGAGCTGTTGAGCTTTGCTTCAAAGGGCATGAGAAATATTTGCACTATGGTGCAAATGTGCTTTTGAAAAAAGGAAAAGAAAAAAAAAAACGAATTGGCTGATCTTAAAGGGTTTGATCAGAATGAACAGACTCTGAATGATGCCTTTGACCTTGTTTAAAAGAGAACCTATGATTGATTTTGTCTGTATTCATTAAAATTCAATGTCTCTCCCCTCCTTTTTATAGGTAACTCGGCAGTATGGTGTTCCAGCTTTGAAACAAGCAATGGAGTGGTTTGGATATCATGGTGGTGTGAGCCGCTCCCCTTTACAGCCTTTATCAAAGGCAGATTTAGCTCAGCTTCAAGTAAAATTCTCCTCCAATGGGTGGCTGTAGAAGTAGGAAGGGCAACAGAATTAGTGTTACAGTACTAAGTGTTTCTAAACAGAGAATGTTTAACTATTGTTGTTGTTACATCATTAATTTAAACTAATTTTCTCATGAGATTTTTCAAGAAACATTGAAAAATATTCCATTGATTTTTTTTTTTTCTCCCCCATACTAGATGTTTTATGTTGCTTGTTGAGAAATTACAAAGAAAAATGTTCATTACATTTTTGTGTAGTTTTAGTGTTTTTCTTTCTCTGCATCACAGTTTTGTTTCTCTTTATCCATGATGCATTACATCTTTAAAAGCCATTCTGGATGTGGTATTACATCTTATTCAGTTGTTTTGAAGTAAAGCAAAGCAATACTTTGCATATTTTGAATGTACAGTATATCGTATATTAGAGTAAAAGGAAACAATACTTTCAATATTTGTTACATTGTTTTGGAAACGGAACAAAATGTAAGATTTTGACAGGACAATATTATGCCGTTTTGAAGTAAAACAAAATGCTTTGCATATTTTGAGAATACAATATTTTTACCCATCCATTATCTAAACTACTTGTGTGTTTGTTTGGTGTATAATTATTATGTATATATAAATACACACACACACATACATGTATATATTTAAGAAATATAGGCATGTATGTATAAATCCATATATATATATTTATATTTTATATTTTATATATATATATATATATATATATATATATATATATATATATATAAATATTTTTATATAAATATGAGATATTTTTCTTAAATATATACATGAATGTGTGTTAATATATATATATATATATATATATATATATATATATATATATATAAATTACAATAATTATACACAAAAAAAACACATATTACTTAAAAACACAGACTCTTATTTTAGACACAGTAATCACGATTATCATTGAACAACCCTAATATATACATATATAATTTTTAAACAACTGAACAGTAAATTATGCATATTTACAAGTAACTAACCCACCCCTAACTCTATAGTAAGTACATGTAGTTAATTAGTATTACTCAGTACTTATTATGAGTTAGTACAATGTTACTACGTCATTTTAAAATAAAGTGTAACCCAATGTTTATTAAAGAGTAAAGTGAAACAACATTTTTTTTTTATTTTTATGAAAGGACTTGTAATTTAATAATGCATCAGAGGGTTCAATTTCATTCGTGACCACAAGTGGGCGCTCTACACCAACAAGCAGCGTTAGAATTGTCTGATGAGGTGCAGACCTGTGATCTCTTTTAAAAAGGATAAAAAGCACCGGTATACGAGTCATGCATCTCCAAAGGGTAGATTGCAGGCTGAGAAAATGAGAGAGAAAAAATATTGCTGCATCTTCTGACTCTTGCTGTAAGCAAAATGACAAGAAACCTCTAGACAGAGAGCAGTCATTATCTTCTCTCTTTACCTCATTCTCAGTCTATTTAGAGAGCTGTCGCTCTGACATTTCAGCTTTTTTCTCTGTAAATTTCTCGTCTGACTGTCCTTGTTGCCAAACCTTGGATGAACTGTTTTTTCTTCTCACATCTCCACAGCCATTTCTACAGTACGGGTCCTCACCCAAGGCAATGCATTGACCTTGGCTTGTAGTTACTGTGTGAGACAACACGTTACCCTCTCTGTCATTAATGCAGTGGTTATGAAGAAAGATGTTTTAAAGGTATTCATATCATTCTTCATCCTCTTGACCCTTATTTGTCTCCTGTGCTTTCAGCCCCAACCTTTTGCGCTCCTCTTCTGTGCGGAGATGCCAACATGATGAACTAGTGCTTTAGGTAAAGCCTCATTTCTTCTGACAATCTCTAACATTTAGAAAGTCAAACTTCACCACAAGCACACATGTTGTGTTCATTCTCTGCTGCAACCTCTTGATGCCATGTACACACTGCAAAATTAAACAAAAATGATTTAAACAGTGCCTTCGGGCACATGACCAAAATTGTGTGCTCACATTAAATGTTGCTCATCGAATTTCAAACCAAGCAGCTTTCTGTTAAGCCAAGTTCGCACAATTTTGGCCACGATTTAGCCAATTTTGAGAATCCTAAAAGATTTTTAGGATCTTAGGTCAAAATCTGAATTTTTTGATTGTTAGTTTGACATGTTCACCGACAGCTGATTAATGAAAATTGTGATCTGGCAAAATTCTGGAAGTGTTAGAAGATTTGAAGCACAGTCCTGTAGTGCGGCTTCTCCTACGACAACCATCAAATCAAAAACCAACTGGAATGCAGAACCTGATGACAACAACAACACCACTTGCTCCGCACACATCGTCTTTGTTTTTTTCCAGTTGTCTTTTCAAGAGAAGCCATGATCAAAATGAATGCTTGAGATTGTTTTTGTTTGCTAGCCACTGTTTCTATCCTGCATGTAAATGCAGCTCACATCACTGAATGTGTCACGGATTGATAATGTAAAAATCTAGACGAGTCTTCTTGCGTGCATCCTTTTTTAACGAGTCTTGACTGCTGTACAGTCTTACATTAATGACAATGAGACAATGAGACAATGCTCACAGTGTGGCATGGTTTTCAGAGAAGATCATATTTGTACAGTCTGCAAGAAACAGTCGTAAAGGACTATTATAAATTGTAATTAAAGTGTGCACCCGGCTTAAGTCAATTTAGAAAATCCAAATTCTGCATGGTGAAATATCTTGCCCTCAAGCGGCATTCCCAGTCATGTGGATCCCTTTTGAAATGTCTGGATTTTGCCTGTGAAAAATTTGCTAAACAATGGTAATATGTGACTGCACCTTAATTGGTTGGCCAGTTTTATTTGCAGTGCGACAGGAAAAGAGAATAGAATACTTCTGAATAAAACAATTTTGTCATACTCATATGGACTAAATAGAATGCATTACCTGCCGTTCATTCAAATTAAAATGTTTATTGCACTGAATAATCATATTGGTAGGCCTCAACAATCAGACTCGAAACCTGGTCTTATGTGGAAGTTTGGTCACCCTGCGTTTCTCCTTAGGTTACTGGTAGGGTTAGACAATCCATTGACAGAACATAGGAAGAAGAGCCTTTGAGACAACATCGGCTCCCGACGAGCACACCAGCCATATGCAGATAATATAAAATTATGATAATATAATGTTGATGAAAATATATGATGATGAAATGTTGAATAGACTACACATTTGAAAAGATGAAATTGGAGAAATTTCTAAATGTGAAAGAACTTTTTCTTAGCAATTCTGCAGCAAATCCTTGACCATTCCTACACTTACATTCACCTGTCATTCATTTCAGTACACATTTTCCTGCAACTCCAGTTTCATACTTATATACTTTGGTAAGAAATGTTAAGCTGCCAAAGATTTAATTGAAAACAAATGGGAAATATAATGTGCAAAATGTATTAAACAAAACACACATTGGTTTCGATCAATCAAAATTACCAAAAAAATAACTCTAAAGACCCTAGTAAAAAAATACCAAAATGTATTTAAATACATTTATTTCATACTAAGTACAAACCATTGACATAATTACTGACATATTGCTTGAGACTTACTGATATAAATAATATAATTAAACTTTATTTGGAGTAGCCTACTTTTTTTGCACAAAACAAATTTTAGTTCACCCAAAAATGAAAATAATGTCATTAATTACTCACCCTCATGCCGTTCCACACCCATAAGACCTTCGTTAATCTTCGGAAAGCAATTTAAGATATTTTTGTTAAAATCTGAAGGCTCAGCGAGGCCTGCACAGCCAGCAATGACACTTCCTCTCTCAAGATCCATTAATGATTAATAAGAAAGATTAATAATGCTTGGAAGCTTCATGAAGCAGTGTTTTGAAATCGGCCATCACTAAATAAGTCGTTATTTTGATTTTTTGGCGCACCAAAAATATTCTCGTCGCTTTATAATATTAATATTGAACCACTGTACTCACATTAACTGATTTAAATATGTTTTACTACATTAATGGATCTTGAGAGAGGAAGTGTTAATGCTGGCTATGCAGGCCTCACTGAGCCATTGGATTTCAACAAAAATGTCTTAATTTGTGTTCCAAAGATTAACGAAGGTCTTACGGGTGTGGAAAGGCGTGAGGGTGAGTAATAAATGACATTATTTTCATTTTTGGGTGAACTAACCTTTTAATATTAAGCCTAAAATGTGTTTTAATATCACTAATAGTAAGGATAATGTGATCTCTGTATAATATTAGTCTTTAAATGCAAGCTATTTAAAGTGTACCTAAAGTATTCTTGCAATTGTTCCATTTTAGCACAATATACTTATGAAAATTTTTAGTTGGACCTCAGCACTATTTCCGGAAATCTGGTGCATTAAGTACAAAATTAATTGTCCCAATTTAGCAGACTTTACATAAATATGTAAATTTATTTCTAGTATATTTGTAGTATACTTAGCAAATACATTTTGACTTTGATATATTTATTTTTCCCAACTGGCAATATATATTTTCAGTCCCTGAACAAAGAATATATTTTAGAACACATTTTGAATGTAAGGTAAAGGCTGAACAGTTCTGAATATTACAATGTTTTGCCATGGCAACAGACCTACACTTGGAACAGACTAAATTGTTGCAGCACTTCACATACTGCAGCATCGTAAGATGATGCAAATTAAGGTAACTACAATGTCAACAGAGCAGGTGCTGAGGTTAAAGTCCATATTATACACAACCTGAAACAAGTTTTGTTATGATAGGAAGATGTAAAGGGGCACTGGCCTTAGAAAGGCATATGAACATCAAATGAATTTTTAAATAAACTACTTTAAGTGATTTACTCCAATGATGTGCTCACTTGCAGAAGTATAATTATCCATACAATTAAGAAACAAAACAAACTTTCACATTTACTTTACATATGTCTTAAAGAGTTAGGCTTAAAATCAGTCATTCTTCATATTCAAAATAAAAGAGTCATTTCATTAAAGATTTCCACATTACAACAACACAGCCCCTTTGGGAAATAAAAATAACATCTTTAAGTTGTCTAATTAAAAGGTTGGTGTAAGTATTTTGAAGTTCCAGATAAAAATAGCCCTTCTGGCACTATAAAGTGGTTTATTTTCTGTCTTTTTTATTATTATTATTATTATTATTAAAAATGTTAGCCTGTAGTTCTCTTAAGGACTGTTAAACAGTAGCCTAAAATATCTGTTTATATATTAGGACACAATTTCATATAATACTGTCTGATATATAAAGCTGGTCACTATCAGCTTTACTTGACTGTGTACTTTACTGTGACTGAAGTACTTCTGTCAGCCAAAGCGTTTTGCACTGGACACTAATTAATTAACAAATGATTTACCTAATTAGTCATTTAGTGGATGCTTTTATCCATAGTGACACTGAATAAAACAGTTAATACAGGAAGAGTCCCCCTGGAGCAACCTGGGATTAAGTGCCTTGCTCAATGGTGCAATGCTTACAGGATCATCCTTGAGGAGTTTGAACCTACAAACCTTTCAGACACCAGCCCAGAGATTCAACTACTACTAGGCCACACCACGCACATTGATCAAGCACAATAGTCTGTGACACACTGGATCTTTCTGCTGCAGTAAACATTATTAACCACTTTTTTCTGTCATAACCAGCATAACTGGATAAAACGTATCATATCTCTAAAGGCTAACCCACACTTTCACCACTGGAATCCCACAGGGTTCAGTGTTTGGTCCACTTCTATTATCCAGTTCTGTTCACTGTATTTCTTAGTAATTTCACCCAAATGTCTCTGCTTTTGCAATCTCAGAAAAGATCTCAGCTTGCTGGTCTGACATATCAACGTGGTTGACTACTATCACCAGGCTGACATGATATTTACACCCACAGATTCTTCAAAATTTGAACACCATTCACAGAGTTCTACACATACACATCCTTGCTTGTGCTTTTGTTAATAATAAAAACAATTGCGAGTGTCACTGAGGAAGAGACAGGAGTCAGAGGTGGAGGTAGAGCTAAAGATATTGAGGTTCTCTTTGGGAGTGACAAAGTTGGACAGAATTAGGAACGAGTACATCAGCAGGACAGCTCATGTTGGACGTTTGGGAGACAAAGTTAGAGAGGCCAGATTAAGATGGTTTGGATATGTTCAGAGGAGGGAGAGTGAGTACATTGGTAGGAGAATGTTGGACATGGAGCTGCCAGGCAGGAGGCAAAGAGGAATGCCAAAGAGGAGGTATATGGATGTAATAAATGAGGATGTGAAGCTAGTGTTGAGGATGCAGAAAGATAGGGATAGGTGGAGAGAGATGATGACGACCACTGAAGGGAGAAGCCGAAAGAAGAAGAAGAAAAAAAATTGTGAGTTACAAATGTAAAATTAGATGTCCAATGGCCTTCGATTAAAAAAATATCTGTAAAAGTCTCTAAATGTCTCAGGTAGTCCATAAGCAGATCACGAAATCTGAAACAAAAATGCTTAGCATTCAATCTATGTGACAATGAGGAATGGAACCAAACTAGATCAGTCCTGTAATATTCAACAAGTCAACCCAAAATTTGAACTTTTCGCATTTCACAACACTATGCACCGCTCACTTTCAAGAAAAGTGAACTTATCTTTCATTGCTAGATGGGGATGGACTTCAAAATTTAACACACAATTTATAACAGTGTCACAGACAATAAAAGAAAACATTAAGTAAAAGATCTAAATAATCAATAAATAACTGAAAGTGACAAGGAAAGCAGCAGTATTAGTAAAAGCAGTAAACATTGAAACAAATAGTAATTTGCATATTATATTCATGCCATTGTGCATAACTCAAGTATCGCATCTATCACAGTATTTTTGTCCACAGACACCACACCTCACTCAAAATGCCCACCTTCAATGGACAGGAAATAAGGTTGACTTTGAATGTGACTAGTGCTTAAATGATCAAAGCATGACAGAAACACAGCCTATCAAAAGAACATAAAACCTTACTTTTAAGAATAACACAAAGAATCAACTCCTACGACACAAAGAAACAATAGAATCATGCAGAGTAAAAATAAATGCAATTAATCTGCAATCTAACTAAACTAACCTTTCTGCAAAGGTCTGCTCCTTAAGTGGTCTTTGTATATTTTATACTTCTATAATATATTTTTGAAGTCTTGGGCTTCTATGCTTCCCTTCCTTTGAAATTTATGTTGAAAATGCTCTTCTACCCATTTGCAATATTTATGTCAGATCAAAACCATTTTGTCTTTCTGCATTTGTAATGTGTAGCAAAAATACACTGCAGCCAAAAAGCCTAAAGAAAAAAAACAAGGAATGTTATTTTCAGGGGTTGCTTTCCAAAATAAAACTCAAATGTGTAAAGGTTCAAATGTAACATCCTCCTCAGACCCAGGGGGAAAGTTTAGTTAATTTAGTTTTTTTATTGTTATTAAATTGTTTGGAGCATAAGAAACAAACGGGAAAAAAACATTTCTGAAAAATCTATTTTATTCATGCGTTCTGCAATGTCCACTGTAGTGGACATCAGGACTAAGGTATGAATAAACATGTATAGGCAAAAACAATGGATTTTTTTTTATTCACCAATCAATTTTTAGGTTTCAGGATTTTCTTTAACCAAACATTGTATACGATGATTCTCAACTATGTTATGAAAGATATAACCGAATGATTTGATATACTATTTTACTTTAAGTGATGTGTAAAATGGCCTTAAGCAGCTTTTCCCATTCTATACAATGAATTGATACATTGTATCTAATTTGCATATTAATGTGTTCTTGGAGCAACATGTAATGAAAAAAGAAGTGTAATAATGGGAGTAATAATTGCCAACATTTTCATAAGAATATCTAACATTTCACAAAAATATTGATTTATAATTTCTTTCCCTATTCACTTGTGTCTTCCAAAATGCCTGATTTACATGCTTAAAGTTCTGATGTCCATTACAGTTGACGTATCAAATCGATGGCTTGTTTCAAGTCATATTCTGATTTGAAATCATAACAATTTCCTGAGATGTTGATTTATGACAAACAATTTGAAAATTAGTCAGATTTAAATTATAGTTACAAAATATTATCATATTTCCATAAGAGTGCTGAATTTGATCATTCAATCAATGTCAGTCATATTTAAAGACCAAAGAGAGGAAGTTGTTATGGTGAAACTTCTAAACATTTGGTATCTCTGAAAAGCTCTGAATCTGCTCTTTACTGGACATCCAGACTACTGTGGTATGTACGGTGTCAGAGAAATTTGCTAATATATAACATCCACTACAGTGGACAAAAGTCTATGCTTGGGTCTCAGGAGGACATTAAGATTATGACAGTACACTTAAAGATGCATTTATTTGTGATCATGCTTCAGAGTGAGATGATGGGTCATAATTATGTTGAAGAATTTTCCCAGATATGTGGTACAAAAAAAAAAAAAAAAAAGGGGGACAAAAGATACAGTTTAGATTAAATATACTTCCTGGATTGAATACCGGTAGTAGTGTACATATTATGAAATGAAGTGTTTAATAAAAATTTAAGTTTAAAAGTTTATTCTTATTATTCATTAGAACAAGAGAGAGGGGAAGCAGTGGAAGCATCTGCTTATAAAGCAAGATCCGCTGGTAAAAATGATATCAATAAGTCATAACATGTTGTCACAGTGGGACAGGCAAAAACAGGAAGGAAAGATGTGAATGCAACAACAAAGATAATCCAAACATATATCAGACACAGGGCAGTGCAAACTACACAAGACAATTAACTGAACAAACTGAGAGCTGTAGGGTGAACTAATTGACATACACTGCACTGGAACATGAAGATTAAGGATCCCAATGCAGTGTTTTATTAAGGGGTAATTCACAAACAAAGTCAAAAAAAGACAAATGGTCAAACACAGAGTGGGCAGTCCAAAAAATGATATTCAGAGCAGGCAAATTGAATAAACAAGGGAAAACACAACAAAACTAGAGAACATGAAAACAAACACTTACAGACGCAGTCTTAACATAAGCATGAATGAGATAGAAACTAGGCGTTAAATAGGGTGAGACTGATGAGGTAACGGGACACAGCTGTAGACAATCATGGCTGATTAGTCCGGGCAGTGGGTTATGGGTAATGAAGTCCGAGATGGTGTGGAAGCACCATCACCGCCATGTCTTTGCAGTTCATGCAGCACGCGCTATTGTGTTTTCACATATGCCGCATTACAGTGCGCAACTGGGGCCTGTACCATGATGGTAGATGAAAAAAAACTCAGGGTTATATGATTAGTTTCAAGTTGACAAAACCAAACCACTCCAATCTGGCTTTGTTGGTACCATGAGGCTGATCATCAACTTTTTCTGTCAACTCAGGCTTTGATCCTGAGTTTGTGGAGCGTGTGCACATGAATCTGTGACATCAGTAGCAAACAGCCAATCACATACCTTGCAACAGAAATAAACTGTGATTCACGTCTCGCAAGCACAAATAGTGCCCTCTAATTTGGAGGAAGAGAAACTGGGGGAGTGACTTCATTGTGTTGAGCATGTCAGTGTCACTTAGCTTACATCTGATTGGTCCAATTTCAGTTTGAAATCTATAACCCAGAACATAACCTGCCCCGGAGCAGGTTAGCCGTGGAGTGTAAGTTACTATGGCGATGAACACCGCTAAAAGTCAAGTTACTTTAATGGTACCTAAAACCCAGAATTGGCGCAAACTAATCTGAAATTTACCTGGCTAGCCAGCTAATCCGGCTTCATGGTACAGGCCCCTGATCCATGGCTGTATATCACAAACACAACATTTACTTATTTTTATTTCAAATCCAAAAGTTGTTACTGAATATGACTTGTCAGCATTGCGATTCTCTTTGTATATACACTATATTTCATAGATGTCACTACATTTAAACGTTTTATTCATTTCATTACTTTATATTTTATATGAAGTAATACTTTAGATTTATTTATTATGTTGCTTACGCACGTGGCAAAACATTTAAAAATAAGCTTTATGTTAAAATCAAAAACATTTTAAATTAAAACTTAAAATAGACAAAAACAGGAGACTCTCGTCTTTTCTTTCCTTTTAAATCTTTTTACAAGAAATCCCTCAGTTCATAAAGAAATTTGTTTTTCCACCTTCACGAAAAGATGAGTGCTATCTTTTATGTCTCCTTGTTCACCTAAATGCCTAGGTGTCATTTAAATTATATGCATCAATGGTGAAATTACAATTTTTTCATGACAATACGTGTTTATTTTAATGCGAACAGTGCGCTGTCGTTTTAATTCAGTAGTAAAACATTCTAAGACTGTGCTCAACACACAACGATTGATTCCTGCGACTGAAGCAGATTTATATACTTACACATTGAATTTGAACACCGACTGTAATCGCAGACTGAACGCAACTGGCTCTGACTGGACGCATTTGAGCGCGATCAGTCATAAGTATCAATTTACATTCATAATCTGCCTTACAATCGTTAAGTGTGTGCGCAGCTTTATCCGTTAATATGGGCACAGAAAAAAACTCACTGCAAACAGAGTATGTGTGAAACAGGCGTTAGTACGTGTGCACCATTGCGCACAACGTTTGTATACTTTAACCACCTCCGAGGATAGTGGGAGGACTTTGAGTCACTGGCATTGTTATTTTGGGGGTCGTGGGCTGAAAAGTTTGGGAACCCCTGCGTTACAGAATACTCAGCCACACCAAGGATCCAGCAGCTTTTCTAAAGGGACACTGGCCAGGTATGGACACAGCAAGAATTCTGTTAGCCCTTAGACAAGGCCCACGATCACTGGAGAACTATGTTCGTGAATTTTTAGCCATTGCAAACTTTTCTGATCTACCGGACTGTGTCTTGATAGACTTTTTTTGTGATGGCATTAATCAACCTCTACAGTCCAAGCTTAGACGAGAGCGTCAGCGTTCATCACTGAGTTGTTTTTTGGATTTTGCTTTGTTGACTGTTGGCTCTCTGACAACCAATCAAGTCTCAGCTGATCGTCATGAGCCAAGTTAAATCAATGCTGATCTTCGTGAATCCAGTCAAGTCTCAGCTAATCTTTGTGAGTCCAGTCACGTCTCCGCTGATCTTCCAGAGTCACGTCACGTCTCTGCTGATCTTCCACAGTCACGTCATGTCTCCGCTGATCTTCCAGAGTCACGACACGTCTCTGCTGATCCTCCAGAGCCCTGTCATGTCTCAGCTGATCCTCCAGAGCCCTCAGCCAAGATGGCTGCCATGCCTGAGCCCTCAGAGATTGCAGCGCTGGCCATTATGGCCATAGCCATTTGGTGTGTGTGGGCTGCACACACTTTGAATCCAGCCTGATCCAGCCCATGGGTTCACTCCTGAGCCTGCTTCAACCTATGAGTCCAGTCCAGAGTCCGCCTCAGTCCATGAGTCCACTCCAGAGTTGTTGGGGTGGCTGAACCACGCCCCCCTCGCCACACACCATTAAGACTTTTTTATTGCACACACGCAGTCACTTCTTCACTCTGGACTACATTTCCTACAATCCCTCAGCTAGGCACTGATCACACTCACACCTGTTTCCCATCAGGTTCCCTTTATAAGCTGCACTCCTTCACACACACTTTGCTGAGTATTGTTTAGCCTTTGTTCAACCTTGTCTCCGTGTTCCTTGTTCCTTGCCTTGCCTAACCTGTGTTTTTGACCCTGGACTGTTTCCTTGATTATGACCATGGACTGTTCCTTGCTGCCTGCCTAGACCTTTGCCTGTGTTTGGATTACTCTTTTGCCTTTCCTTCCTATATCTGTTTGCTGGTGTTTGACCCTCTGCCTGTACGACCACACTCATCCGATTAATAAAGCCTGCACGTGGATCTCCAACTCCGTTGTCCTGTCCCATA
Organism: Chanodichthys erythropterus; assembly: GCF_024489055.1. NCBI lineage: Eukaryota > Metazoa > Chordata > Actinopteri > Cypriniformes > Xenocyprididae > Chanodichthys > Chanodichthys erythropterus. The sequence continues at coordinate 1,481,884 of NC_090230.1, forward strand.
CGTTACAGGAGTTTTCTGAAAGCTCCCACATGGACGCTGTACCACCTGACTGCTGTAGATTAATTTAGGTGTTGATAGTGTTGCCATAGAAATGCATAATTCCCATTCCAAGGGCGTGAACAGCTCCGAATACAACATCACGTGTTGTCATCTCAAGATTACGGTAAATATGAGGTGGCTTGAATGCAGCAGATTTCTTATTATTATCAATTAGGGGTGTCACAAAATATCAGTATTGACGATAATTGTGATATTTAAAAAATGAAAGGTCATTATCGTGTTAAATAGGGGTGTCGCAATATACCAGTACTGGCGATAACCATATTATTTCAAATGAATAGTACATGTATGTGTCATATTTTGAGTTTTTTTGTTCATGTTTAGAATTTAGAATTTTTCATATTTTTCAATGCTGTCGTGTCACATCATCCCCAGCCCATTACAGTCCTCCTGGTACCAACCATCTCCACAATATATGAGTCCACTACAGAATCCACACCAGCACATGAGTCCACTCCATTGACGGCTCCAGCCCCTGAGCTCGCTCCGGTGTTGCTCCAGCCCCTGAGGCCAATCTGGTGTCGGCTCCAGCCCCTGAGCCTGCCCTAGTGTCAGCTTCAGCCCAGGAGTCTGCCCCAGAATCTGCTCCAGTTCATGAGTCCACCCCTGAGACCACCCTAGAATTTTCTCCAGCCCCTGAGTCCACCCCCGAATTCGCTCCAGCGAATCTGCTCCAGCCCCTGAGTCCACCCCAGAATCTGCTCCAGTCCCTGAGTCCACCCCAGAATCCGCTCCAGTCTATGAGTCCTCTCCAGCCCGAGTCCACCCCAGAATCCGCTACAGCCCCTGAGTCCACCCCAGAATCCGCTCCAGTCTATGAGTCCGCTCCAGGCCCTGAGTCTGCCCCAAAATCCACTCCAGCCCCTGAGCCTACCTCGATATCAGCTCCAGCCCCTGACTCCAACCCAGAATCCTCTCCAGTCCATGAGTCCACCCCAGAGTCCGCTCCAGTGCATGTGCTCACTCCAGAGTCCGCTTCAGTCCATGAGCCCACCCCAGAGGCTGCTCCAGCCCTTGACTCCAACCCAGAATCTGCTCCAGTCCATGAGCCCACCCCAGAGCCTGCACCAGCCCCTGACTCCAACCAGAATCCATTCCAGTCTATGAGCCTGCTCCAGTACATGAGCCCACTCCAGAGTCCACTACAGCCCCAGAGTCTGCCCCAGAATCCACTCCAGCCCCAGAGTCTGCTCCAGAGTCCGCACCAGCCCCAGAGCTCAGCCCAAAGTCCGCTCCAGCCCAAGAGCACAGCCCAAAGTCCGCTCCATACCCAGAGCTCAGCCCAGAGTTCACTCACGCCCCAGAGCTAAGCCCAGAAAGTGCAGTACAGACCATCATAGCTACGGTTATTTTGTGTGTGTGGGATGCACACACAGCTATAGAAGGGGGGTAGGGGGCGTCCCAGAACAACCCACTCTCCCAGACATGGCCACAGAGGCCGTCCCAGAGTTGCCTGTTCTCCCTGACATGACACATCCCTGGATCCCTGTTACACTGGCCACTTCAGGGTCTAGTCTTAGATAAATGTGTGCTATCAGCATATCCATGCTTGTGTGGAGAGCATGCTTACTGCATGACATACTGGTGCCAGTGCTACCACTTGCATTTAACTGTAAATTCTGTCATTTTGGTCATACAGAAGAGTAATGCAAACTGTAAAGGATCCATTTTTATTTCTGTAAACTCATTGTGCTTTTATAAAATAATGAAACAATCAAGATGTGTGTTCTGCCGTCTCTGTCTCTGAAATTGAGGATGTAACAAACATGAACCGAAACTAAGTGTATACTTGTCTCACAGACATGAGAAATATATAGAAAGCTTGAAATGTTTACATTTAAATTAATACTTTTACTTCAGTGATGACGAGCCAGCATCGTTGACTTAATCTCTGCATCCAAAAAACATTATCAATAAATGATTAAAATGTTTAGACAGTCTCTTTGCTGTTTTTTCATGACACGCTTATAATCATTACATTTGCAGGTTGTTACGGATGCTGTACACACGAAGAAGATGAGTATTCTAGTAAGTCTTTAATAAAGCAAAGGAGATTCCAACAGGGTAGCAAAAGCATAACATAAACGAGACCAGACAACATGCACTGAAAACACAGAGACTTAAATACACTGGTAAATAAGGAGATTAAATGGAAACAGCTGAGAGTGATTGCAAATCATATTAGTAACCATGCCAAAGGAGAAGCAGGAAAACTAAACAAAGGAACACATGTGACTGAAAGTGACAAAATAAGAGTCCATGAAAATGTAACTAAACAGAACTGTAACATTACGCCCCCTCTCGGAAGAGGGAGGGGGCTTGGAAGGTGGGCGAGGAGAAGGCGCAGGGATGGAGAGAGGAGCAGGCAGAGAGATGGTAGAGGCAGATGGATTAAACCATGGAGGAGTAGATGGAGGTAGCAGCCACGGAGGAGAAGTGTAGAGAGACCAGATGGTGCAGACCCAGAGCCCGACCAGAACGACAGCCCATGGTGGAGTAGGTGGAGGGAGGAGCCACTGTGTCGACCTGGTGACGATCAACAGAGCTGTAACCTTGGTCAAGAAAGCCCACGATGCAGCTGGAGAGCCGAGGGAGTAATGGGACGCCGAAGACCAGGGTGGCCGTGACGGTGCCAAAGCGACGACCCTCCGAGGAGACGGTAGGGATCCGGAGGCTAGAGGTTGAGCTGAGGTGGTGAAGGGTGATGCCTCAGGGAAGGTGGAGCTTGCCGGAGCTGAAGGGGTGGAGGGTGGCAACACGGAGGTGTGGTGAGGTCTGACCTGGGTAGAGCCGACGGTCCGAGGGAACCCGGTGAGGCAGAATGGCTGATGGTCACTGCCGGAAACGAGTGTGGAAGGAGCGTCGGCATAGGAGTCAGGACGACTGTTTGAGGTGGACCAGCATGCTCAGAGGCTGTAGGCAGAGCCATGGGCTCAAGACACCCATGAGGAAGTGTTTCCCGGCAGGTCCGCGGAGTGTCCACGCCACTGAGAGGAGGTGATGGAGATGCAGCGGGACTGATGGGGAACACTGACAACTGGGTGGTAGGTGAGGCTGAGGACAAAGGGACAGACGGGAGAACAGAACAAAACCCAACGAAAAACAAAGCAGTCCTGATGGCTGTTTCAAGAGGTGGTGGGAGAGGGAGGCTGAGTGGGGTTAACAAGACTGAAGATGATGAAATACATACTGGCTCGATCAAGGGAAACATGAACTGTCTCTCTCCACACTCACCAAAATCGTCCAGTAAGTCCAGCTGGTGCTCTCTCAGTGGCGGAAGGGTGGGTGGGACTCGCATCCATACCTTCATATTCCACGAGGATCCCCCATGTACCGGAACATGACGTCAACTCACACCCCTGGTCAGACACTTCAAGAAGATTTGGCTCCGGTTCAATGGTGTGCGTTGTCCTCCTTTCCTTAGGTACAGGCTCACTGGTCACGGCAGGCAGAAGCATCCAGTCTGCAGGGGGCTCTGGCACACAGTCCGTCAATTGGGGTAGCGACGGGTTCGGCTCTAGGTCGGGCTGCGAGACGTCTGTGGGGTGAGGCTGGACGTTGATGTTGCAGTCAACATCTGCTTCTTCCACTGTGAATGTGGATCGGTTCACCCACAGTGCAAAACGGATGTAGTCCTTAAGGGTCTAACAAGGATCTCCCTGGTGCATGACGAAGCAGCTGGCAAGGTGGATAGTGTTGAGAAACTCCTCTATATATTCCTCCAGGTTACAGCTGTTCTGAAAAATAAAAACAGTCGCTCCTCTCAACATTCTGTTGCCCATCACTGGGGCAACGTTTATGGACTAGATGTCCATAATCACTTTTAGGTCTGGTCTTCTGTTACAGATGCTTTACATAAACGCACAAAGAAGATGAAGATGAGTATTCTAGTAAGTCTTTAATAAATATTCCAACAGGGTAGCAACAGCATAACATAAACAAGACCGGACAACATGCACTGAAAACACAGGAACTTAAATACACAGGTAAATGAGGAGATTAAACGGAAACAGCTGAGAGTGATTGCAAATCATATTAGTAACCATGACAACAAAGGAGAAGTGGGAAAACTAAACAAAGGAACACATGTGACTGAAAGTGACAAAATAAGAGTCCATGAAAATGTAACTAAACAGAACTGTAACATCACACCCCCTCTCAGAAAGGCCCGTCCTCGCGCCATAACAGAAAAGAGGGAGGGATGGTGGGGGCTTGGAAGGTGGGTGAGGAGTAGGTGCAGGGATGGAGAGAGGAGCAGGCAGAAAGATGGTAGAAGCAGATGGATTAAACCATGGAGGAGTAGATGGAGGCAGCAGCCACGGAGGAGAAGTGTAGAGAGACCAGATGGTGCAGACCCAGAGCCCAACTAGAATGACAGCCTACGGTAGAGTAGGTGTAGGCAGGAACCACTGTGTCAACCTGGTGACGATCGACGGAACTGTAACCTTGGTCAGGAAAGCCCATGACGCAGCTGGAGAGCCGAGGGAGTGGTGGGACGCCGAAGACCAGGGTGGCCGTGACGGTGCCAAAGCGACGACCCTCTGAGGAGACGGTAGGGATCCGGAGGCTAGAGGTTGAGCTGGGGTGACTGAGGGCGGAGGTGATGCCTCAGGGAAGGTGGACCTTGCCGGAGCCGAAACTAACTAAACAGGGGTGAGTTTCCCAAAGCGAACTATGGTCGCAAGTTCCATCATTACCAATAGAGTTCAATGGGACTTGTGACCATGGTTCACCAACGATGCTTTCGGGAAACTCACCCCATAACTGTAACACAGGTATGGTGTGGCAAATTTTACACGTGCGCTTGAGTGCTGATTAGGCCATGTATTATCTGTAGGCAATTAAAGGCTTATTATCATGATTTATGGCTTATTAATATAAACACGCTATTAGTGGATTAATGGCTTAAATCAATGACTACTAGTCGACTAGAAAAATCACATTTATCTAGGACTAGGCTAACAATAGCGAGCAGAAGTTGCTACTCCTTACATGTTTCAAGTGATAAGCCATAATTGAGGTCGATGAATGATAGGTGAATGTTTGGATTTCCTGCCGTTAATGATGTTTTTTTTTTTTCTAATAATGTTTTTTTTTTTTTTTCTGCAACTAACCGACTAATAAAATCTTGGTCGGCCAAGCCTCTTCTAGTCGACTATTAGGGGGCAGCCCTATTATTTTAAATAAGTAATTACTTCACAACCGCTAAAAAAGCATTTTCTATATAGTATGAATGTAATCTGGACATACAACATTCACCATGTTAACATTATCATGTGACCTACCAGTGGCAGTTATGTTGCTTCACTGCCAAATCCTCTACCCGTGGCCTCATGGGATAGTAAGGTGTCCATCATTTGCACACTTCAGAATGTAGCCAGAAGTAATAGGTCATCCGGGTACTTTCTGCCTACTCTTTTATGAGTACTGTGAATTCGGACATACTTCTTTTGTCACATAGCCTACTGGTTTTCTCCTACAATACACTGTAAAACCCAATAAGTTCAGAATACTCAAAACATTTGAGGAAACTTATTACCTCAAAACATTTAAGTAAACTAACTCATTTTTTTAAAAGTTGGTAAAACTTAAAATTTTTGTGACAAGTGGGGCGGGGCTGAGAGCCATGGAAGTGGATCAAGGCCAGTGTGGTACACAGGTGTCTCTCACTAACAATCCCGTCACCAGCATCCCTTTCCCAACTCATCATGTTAATTACATACAGTTAATTTACATAAACATCACATTCAACACATGCTATTATAACTATCAGAGAGACATTATCAGAGAGTCATTACATACTTGCATATATGTAATCAAACAACATATGTGGTCTTAAATGTTTTGCAGCTCATCCTCAACCTAACCACAGGCTCTACTCTTCACCACAGTGGTAACCCTACAAAGCTAACATAACAGAACCCCCCCTGAATCCCAACATAACACAACATTAAACATTAACGTATATCTCCATTATGATAATCTTGTGCAAAAACACACAAAATAGCACTTAATTTCAACAGTTATTTATATGGTCTGACGCAAAACACGCTGGGAATTAGAAATCTGCTGCAGCTCAACTCAATCATATTAAGTTCAGCTTACTACAATGAAATTTTGAGTTCATGCAACTTTTTTCTATTAAGTACAATGAACTTTCATTATTTGAGTGAAACAAACTCATTTAATTGAATTAATTTCACTGTTCGGTTTTACAGTGTATAAATCTTTGATTTTGAATGCAGCCAATGCAGTCACAGCATGCATCTGCTATTGCCGCGTAAAAGTCTGTTGTCAGATATGACAGACAAGACACTCTACCCTATTCTACTCTAAAGGGGGCAATACCACTAAACTGTTCACCCAATTCAGCCTCCGTTATCTTGCAGATCTGGAAAATGTTACATTAACCTATTAACTACTTTCTGTGCTTTATATTAACATCCCTCTGGGCGTTTAGTCCAAAAGTGTGCTCATTTGGATAAAAACTTATGGGTTTACTTCAAATTTCTTTAGAGAGCAGTATTTTTTGAGCAGTATTTTTTATTTTATTTTTTTCTAATTTTACCCAAAATAGGATGATGTGAGCATTATGATGAAATCTTTAAATAGAGATCACAATATATCGTTATCGTAACATTTTTTGGCCATGATAACGTGTAGTGAAAAATCTGATATTGTGACAGACCTATTATCAATGGTAAAAACCTGTTGTGTTTCTTAATATTTATGTGGAAAAATTTTATTTTCTGGATTCTTTAATGAACAGAAGGTTCACCAGGTTGATATACTGGTGGTTTTTAGAAGGCATTTTTACTCAACTACTGTATATAACTCTGCTCAGCTGTCACATCGTTCATACATACTCAAATCACCAACTTTTATTTAAAATGAATTGCTGCATGCCTTTAGAATTATACACATTCCTCAATCCATGTTACTGCTTATAGCATATTGGAGATTTAAATCTGTTTTTGTATATATTCACTCAAAATCAGTTCAGAAAACACATAAAGAGTTCTCTGAAAGCCTGCCACTTCTGATTAGATCTGCACCATTCTTACCGGTTTTTATGTCATAAAAACACTCTCTCCTTTACACTGGCTTTCAGTGTTCAATAAATGTTGCAATATATCGCCAGCATTTTATGCATGACTTTTGTCTTTCTTTTTTCTTTTATATTATTTGATTAATGTTTTATGATGCATTGTAAAGCACAATGGTCAGCTGTTGCTGTATAAATGGTGCTATATTAATAAACTTTGTAAGTTTATAAACGGCATGCCAATCCTCATGCTTCAGTGTGTGAGGATTTGAGTGAAGTGGAGGGAGGGAGCTATAGCTTTTTTGCCAGCTAATGGTTTACTAAATTAGGCTCCCCATCTGTCGGCTCTTACAGAGCTACCTATTCCCTAATCTACGAAGACATTCTTAGCCAAGAGATTTTGTAGGGGAGTGGGGAAAAGGGCATAACCCTTTGTTGTAGAGAATGTTCTTGTTTGCTTTTTTTTGTACTACATTATTTTTTTCTGTTTGAATGCTTAAGGCTGTATAGAATTTTTTGTTTGGCAAAAAGAGAGAAAATTAGTGTGGATTAGTGGACTAAAGCAATGACATGTTTGCATATATTTTGTTGGAGTTATTGTTGTACACAGAATCATTGACCAATCACGGAAAAACAATTTATGTTTTTAATTAATAGCAAAGTTATTTTTAATCAACCTCTATTTACCTATATTAATTTTCAGAATTGTCTTAACACAAAGAGAACAATCTGTGCCGTGCTCAACATCAAGCCAATACAAAGTGACAGTTGCCAGATAATTAGCTGATTTTTTTTGTGGATTTTGTGTCAATCATAGCTTTGATGCTCATACGTGAAGAACAAGAATTTGCAAATTACCCAATTATTTTTAAGAACGCACTTTCAGGTGTACCTTTTACTCACAGGATCTGTCATTATTGTGCACATGTACATTTGCTTAGCATTGACAAGTACTTTTCAAGCAGTTCTTTGAAAAATGGGGTTAAGGTTGTTTCAAACCTAGAGTTCTACAAACTAATATCTAAAGATGTCACAATAAATACAAAATCATATCCAGAATTGCAACTTTTCCCAAATGCACTCAAAAACCTAGCATTATTCATTATTGTTTGGTTTGGTTCATAATTAATTATTTGTTTGTTCCATGTAGCTTCTGTGTAGATTTTGAAATAAATGCAGAAGCAATCACAATTATTTCATCAAGAAAATCCAAGAAGGTTTTATTGTAGCAATTAGCGGTACAGAGTCCAAGGTCTGTTTCTTTTATTGAATTTAAGTTAATAAGACTCCAGCTGTTCAGATAATTACTGTAACCCACACATTTCATGGAATATATTAGTTCTGCAGGTGCTTACATTAATTGTTGAAAATGTATTTTTTCAACTTTGGAAACTGAGATTTTGTCTATGAAAAGCACTGTTTGAAATAACGTATGTAGATCAGGGGAAATGTGTCATTCTTTGTTAAATGATTTAATTAGAATGCATCTGCAATATCATTGCCATGATAATTGAGGTTTAAGGCTACCAAGCTATTTTTGTTGAATTTCAATGAATTAATTAATGACATCTCAGGTGAAAAAAAAGTACACTTCTATAATGTACTTAAAGTGCTCTATTTTCGTGCACTAATTTTGTACTTTGTATTAAAAATTCTTCTTTAGTACTTCTTAAGATAATATTAAGAACATCTAAGTGTACTCAACTGTGCTATTTTGAGACACCATGAAATGCGAACTAAAATGTGCTTTTAATATATATATATATATATATATATATATATATATATATATATCTCTGTAAAAAATTTATTTAGATACCACTTATAGTACATTTGTATCTTATGTCTTTATAGTACATCTTTTTTTCCACCTGGGATACTTATAAGAATATTAATATTATTTTTTTGTGGAAAGTGAATTAAAGTTCCATTTATTGAATAAATAAATAAATAAAATTTGAAAATTGTGAATAAATAAAATAAGTAAAAAATCATTAATTGTGAGATGTTGATGTATTCAGTGAGCAATTCATTTATTAAAATTTATTCAAACTGATAACGTTTTTTTAACCAATTCGTTAAAAGAACCAGTTCAAAATTCATTATAAATCAGACTACACTGGTTGCTTCTTGTTTTTGAGTGCAACAAGTGAAGACAACTCAATCACTGAGCCACATGCATTAAACTTTCTTGTATCAAATAACATTTTGAAAATTAACCTGAAAATGAAGAATGACCTTATGAATGTTTTACACACACACACACACACACACACACAATAAAAACATTCCGCTTGTATTTTATGAATTGTGTTTTATTATTTTATGCTACTGAATTCAGACTGCAAGCTCACATTGGGTGAAATATAATTGATTTTGGCATCGCACTGTAGATTCAGTGAGTAAATAGCAGTTCAAGAACACTAAGCAGCTTAAATGAAGCTATCAACGTTTACCGAAAATGAACATTGCGCATTCTGAAAGCTTATATTACATCAATACGTAATCTTTTGTATTGGCCCCTTTAACACACATACTGAAACACTGTCTGTGAAGCCCCTCCCCCACTACACTGGTATTTGAACATCAGATTATCCCTAAATGCTTTGAGCGGTATGCATGAGACAAAGCTAAGGATCGAATTAGGCAGTGGGAGAGTTAAGAAATGTGGGCCTTGTGTGCAAGTTGAGTGGATGGTTACAACTAGTCATTTCATGGGGCCTTAAAAGTTCAAAAATGTCTCACCAAAGGTCATACAGTTAATGATGTTCATTAAAAAAAAAAAAAAAAAAAAAAAAATTTCAGAGAAGAGAAACCAAGCCAATCAACAGGTCAGTTTGGTTTCTATGAGAATGTGCCACAACATATCAATTTACTGCATTGTTTCATATGTATAGCCTACACACAACAAAACTGTTACAGTCTACCATACTATTACCCAAAAGCGTATTCAGATCACTTGTGAGTGACTGCTTTGTCTTTCTCTGTGGGACTGCCTTTTGTTTCTACCATACTGCAAAGAAGACCTTGAGGGTATATGGAGCCCTGGTACATATAGCGCCTCTGTTTGTGTGTTTAGCTGTCTCTAAAGATGCCTGTTGAAGACTCTTTGTGATCATCAGCAGACTTTATGATTTACAATGCAACTGAGATTTTTCATTTACCGAAAATAAAAAATATATTAAATATTCTTTTAGTAGTAATTAAATTCTTTCCAATTACTATTTTGACCCTGACTGAGAGAATGCACATTTTTTACATATCTGCAGTTAATTGTAAAGTCTGAATTCACATCTTTCACTATACAGTCTCTTTTTGTCCCATGACTTATTTCCATCAGAGACATTGAGTAAAATAAATGTAGGTGTAGCAGCACAACCAAATCAGTATTTTCAGTCAATACATTTCAATGTGTTGAACACAAAGCTCCTTGCTTCAGTGTGTTGCATATGTGCATGCAACCCAAGTTCAAATTATGCCTGCAGAGATCATTTTTTGTTTGATTTATTGTTTTTTTGCTTTTAATTGACAGGATAGTGGAGAACTGCAGCTTGGAACAAAGGTAGATGAGGTGCTGATACACTGTAATGCAATAAATTGCTTTTTGAGTAGATTTGTTCAGTTGAGCTAAAAGCTAGTTTTTAAGCAAGTGCAATCATAAAAAGGTCCATTTATGGCAATGGCGAAATATGCATTTCGAATATTTTTGCTTATACATGTCTGTTATTGGTTGTTTAACTCAGATAAACTCAAGTATATATACTGCTTTTTGGAGAGGGTTGAGGGGAATGATTAAACCAAGATGAGATTGAAATATTAAAGCTACTTGCATCACATGCAGCATGATTTCTAGAATAATTATCTTTTTGATAGTATTGCCTTGGGGGAAAAAAAAAGTGCACTAAAATACACTTTATTTCTGTACACTTCCATAATGTACATAAAGTGCTCTATTTTCGTACACTAATTTTGTTCTTCATATACTAAAATTCTTCTTTAGTACTTCTAAATAATCTTAAGAACGTCAACGTGTACTCAACTGTGCTATTTTGAGACACCATGAATATGAACTAAAATGTGCTTTTAACATACTATCTCTGTATTTAAAAACTGTATTTAGTTACCACTTGTAATTGAACCCATCTTTCATACACTTTTATACTCATCAGGCATAGAAAATACACTTATGATTTATTTAAAATATAATAATAATAATTGATAAATATATACTAAATGTATTTATAATGTATTGCCCATATATTTTTATACATTAAATAATTAATTTCAAATGTATTGTAACTATGTTAATATTCCCTTTATATGATATACTTAACTAAATGTAAATGGTGTCTTTAAATAGTACTGTCATGTGAAATAAGGATTCAATAGCGAATGCAGCAAATATCAGTTTATTAAGAAAAATAGAAACAGGAAAGTTAGCAAGGGTCAGACGTTGTGGGTGCAGATGGAAAAGTATTTCTTGGTAGCGCAGAGACTACAATGGGCAAACCAGTCTTCCGACAAGTTTCCAACAGGTAATCCAAAACTGCCTCAACGAGGAATATCCAGAACAGGAACGAGAGACTCAAACAAAGCCAGCACTAACACTGCATGAACACACCAATGATCTGACAAAACATGCAGGGGCAAAATGCACAGACATTAAATAGCGGAGCTAATGAACTAAAGCTGACGCTGTGACAAAGTGTGTGTCTCAATCAGCTCCCTAGTTCAGGGCACTGATCAGGGAGTTGGCCACATTAATGTACACGATATACTGATTCACGACCTATGAAGCTGATTGAGATGCAGGAAAAGTGAACCAGTGAACCAGTGAACCCACGAACCGTGGCAAGTACAATCAAGTACACTATTAGTATATCATTAGTAGTACTTTTTCCCACATTAAAATATAAAATATAGCACTTTAAGTACTTTATGCTAAAACTTACTGTTAAATTGTACATTTTAATACACATTTAACCTGCATGTTTTATTTTTCATGAAAATCCATTAAAATAGAACTTAATGACAGTATATATATATAAATCCACTAATTTTATGTAAAGCGTTCATAGCACTTTTTTTTTAAGTAATACACTTATCTAACACTTCTGTATATTTGGTTTACTGTATCTGACTACTCTTAAAATGTAATTGAGTGTACTTAAGTACCACAGTTGGGAAAATGTACTTATAACTAGTACATTAGTATATTTTTAATAAAATCAATTTGATTTAAACTTAGGATTTTACTATATAAAAGTCTAAGATTGAATTAATTTTGAAAGCATTCAGAGCACACTTTTAAGAAATACACTAATAAAACTCCTCTGTATATTTTTGCGGTAGTATACTTTATTTCAATGCACTAAAATCAATTTAAGTATTAGATAAATATAATCAAAGATGACTGTAAAAATAAATCTGCACTGTTTATCCTTTTGATCTTTAATTCATAAAATTTGCAAAAATCTAACCTTTCTTTGAAGGAAAAGAACTGAAAGTAATACTTTTTGCAACCTCATTTTGCCAAGAGAACAGGAGAACAGAGACCATTCCTTCATGCAGAATCTCTCCAGATCCTTCAGATTCCCAGCTCCATGTTGGTGCTTCTTCTCTTCAGTTCACTCCACTCATTTTCTTTAGGGTTCAGGTCAGGGGACTGGGATGGCCATGGCAGAAGCTTCATTTTGTACTGAGTGATTTTTGTGAGTGTTGGTTTTGGATCCCATCTTGTGGGTTTGCTGACAAAAAGCTTTTTTAGTTTCATCTGACCATAGAAGCCGGTCCCGTTTGAAGATCCAGTCGTGTCGACACCTGAATATGCTGGAGAATGTTTCTGGATGAGAGCAAAGATTTTTCTTGAAACCCTCCCGAACAACTTGTGGGGATGTAGGTGCTGTTTGATCATATTTTTTTAGGCTTTCTGAGACCCAAGACTCAACTAATCTCTGCAATTCTCCAGCTGTGATCCTTGTAGTCTTTGGTCACTCAAACTTTCCTCCTCACCATGCATATGGACGATTTAGACACACGTCCTCTTCCAGGCAGATTTGTATCATCTTTAGTTGATTGGAACTTCTTATTTTTTTCCCTGATGGTGGAAATGGGGATTTTCAATGCTTTAGCTTTTTTTCTTACAGCCACTTTCTATTTTGTGAAGCTCAACAATCTTTTGCTGCGCATCAGAACTATATTCTTTGGTTTTACTCACTGTGATGAATGATTAAGGGAATTTGGCCTTTGTGTTTCCTCATGTTTATACTCCTGAGGAACAGGACGTCATGGCTGGACAATTTCATGTTCATGATAACCCTGGTTTACTCATAAAAATACTAGGGGTGCCAATAATTGTGGCCAACATGTTTTGGAGAAAAACATTTATTTCATAATGTGACCCAACCCCCCACACACCCCCCCCCCCCCCCAACATTTTTTTTTCATTCAATTAAAGGTTAGATTTTTGCTAATTTTATGAATTAAAGATCAAAAGAATAAACAATGCAGATTTATTTTTATAGGCATCTTTGATCATATTTACCAAGGGTGCCAGTAATTCTGACCACCACTGTATACCTTTGGGTAAGGATCATCATCCTCCCCTTTAGCTATGGCTTTGCTTTTTCCGGTCTATGCACATATCATGTATGAAATGAATCTGAATAAGTCTCAGGGAGCCTAATTATACTGTATAAAAAGCTTCCTTTGAATTTTAAAAATTTAGCTTAAGCATCCTTCCTTTTACGGCATTTTTCATAGTCTGATAACCATTCTTACTATCTACTTTTGTTGTATGGAAAAGAGCAAATTTAATTATCACATTCTCCACACACACACAAAAGTATGAAGTCGGTTAGATTAACTACTGAAATACCATTTGGAGTGAAAATGCAGCACATTATTCTCAGTTAGCAAATAACTTATAATGCATTTATATTTTATTCATTTCAGCTGCCTTTCTTTTACTATGTCATATAACAATTGCTTCAATTGTTACCACAGCAACTCATTGAAATCACATAAGGAAATCTGCAGCTCCACTGCTAGCACAATAAAAGCTGTCAGTCACTCCATTTCACTTAACAAACAGTGTACCTTTATCTGCACTGTACCTGCTATACTGCCAGCATTAATTGTGAAGGAACAGAAATTCCTGGATAATTACATGACCAAAAAATCACTGCCTTAAAAAGCTAGTTAATCAATTATATTTAGGGATGGGCATATCGATAACGAAGTATCGATATATCGATATTGATTCAAGCATTGATATTAAAGTGGGTTTTTTTTACCAGTGATTTTATTTAACAAGAAATTTAATGCGTACAATATGCATTGAATTGGACAAATAATATGTTAGCGAATAACTGTGTAGGATATAACTATTCTCCTGCTCATCTGAACACATACAAATGCTGCAAGGCAGAACTGCTGGCATTGCAGTAAACAGTGTTGCATTTCCCAAAAATATTATAAGATAAATTGTGACCCTGGACCACAAAACCAGTCGTAAGAAGCATGGGTATATTTGTAGCAATAGCCAACATTACATTGTATAGTTCAAAATTGTAGATTTTTCTTTTATGCAAAAAATCATTAGGATATTAAGTAAAGATCATGTTCCATTTAATATTTTATAAATTTCCTACTGTAAATATATTAAACATTTATTTTTGTAAATGAATTTGCATTGCTAAGGACTTAATTTGAACATCTTTAAAGGCGATTTTCTCAATATTTAGATTTTTTTGCACCCTCAGATTCCAGATTTTCAAATAGCTGTATCTCCACCACATATTATTATCATATATATTATCACATTAACATCATATCTTAATATTGATGTTTTCCACCATACATCAACGGAAAGCTTATTTATTTAGCTTTCAGATGATGTATAAATCCTTGTATAGACCCATGACTGGTTTTGTGATCCAGGTTGACATTTAATTAACTCTTTATTAATTTAATCGTTTAATAAATGTAATCATTGAAAAGTTCAATTTAGGGGTATCGATATCTTTGATACTGGCCTTTGAAAGTATCAGTATTATATGGAAAACAAAATAAATGGTATCGCCCATCCCTAATTTTACTTGATCCACTCACAGGATGTCCACTCGTGGCTTCTTCAAAGTGACACCCTGATTGGCTGAGCCGTTGTCCAAGTGAAACCTGATTGGCTGAGGAGATGCAAGCAGCTGATGCTTGATGTGACAACTTTTCTTGAACAAAGTGTCCAATTAATTATGAATGGCAAGCCATGATACTTTTTATAATGCATTAAACATTCCTCAGAGAGACTTGGTACAAATTTAATAATTCAGTACTATTTCTGTAATGTAAATCTAAAGTGTAGGCCAGTGGTATTCAAATGGTGGACCTCTCCATGAGCATTGTTTCTCTCTCCCGCTAAAGAATAATTTTGCGTTTCTGTTGATTAAACCATTCGCCTTCATTAACTCAAAGCATTGTATTAAATTTTTTATTTCCATGAATTCAAAATTAAAGTAACTTACTTTTTTTAAAGTTAAACCAACAATTCTCAGTGTGTCATTAATTACTCACCCTCATGTTGTCCAAAACCTGTAAGACCTTTGTTCATCTTCGGAACACAAATGAAGATATTTTTGATGAAATCTGAGGGTTTCTGAACCACACATAGGCAGCAACATCATTGCACCTTTTGAGGTCCAGAAAGGCAGTAAAGACATTGTTAAAATAGTCAACGTGACTACAGTGGTTCAACCTTAATGTTATGAAGTGACAAGAATACTTTTTTATTTATGTTGTTTTTTTACAGGAGCTGGCCAATAATGAGTCTGACGTAAACACAGAAGATTTCACTGCATTCACTATGTCAACTGCATATGACAACAGTTCAAATTGTTAAATAAAGTCTTTTTTTTTGCACACAAAAAGTATTCTCATCACTTCATAACATTAAGGTTGAACCACTGTAGTCACGTTGACTATTTTAACGATGTCTTTACTACCTTTCTGGACCTCAAAAGGTGCAATGACGTAGCTGTCTATGTGTGGTTCAGAAACCCTCAGATTTCATCAAAAATATCTTAATTTGTGTTCCGAAGATGAACAAAGGTCTTACAGGTTTGGGACGATATATCAGCATATTAAGAGCATTTCATTAAAAAACAATGCTATAATTTGGACACTTATTTAGAGATGGGAAGACAAAAAACTTTGAAATTACTGGTTAACTTTGTTTTGTGCTTACAATGAGAGTTTTGATTACTTGATTATTTATGTTGTTTCAGTTTACTTTGAGCAAAATCTAAAAATAGTCCATACTTTTCTTGAGAGGTAAACCCTGCCCCAGTATATTTTCTCAGGCCCAAGACCCCATATGTGCCATACACTTAACAGTCTAAATGTAAAATAATAATAATAATAATAATAGCCTGATAAAACATCTGATTTCATCTTACCTTTTCATATTCATATCAAGTTGGGAGAAATTTTTTACTTTTTTTGGTAAATGTTGGTAGCCTAAAAATTCTTAGACATCACTGCTTTGGCTCTCAGGGATCAAGATTCTCATCTTTGATGATTTTTTCTTTTATAAAGTATACTACAGCTGCCCTGATGAAAATGTATAACTGTTCCAAAAAAGTATTGTCCAGACTGGGAAGGAAATATAGAGACCTCTTGGAACTTTAATTGAATAACCCTGGTATAGGCTATTATTAAAATAACTACAATGTATTTTTTATTGTTTTATGTATAAGTTATCTTCATTTGAAATATACAATTATTAATATTATTAATATGATAATAACAGACTATATCGTGCTCAAATCAATTAAGGCGTTTTTTTTTTTTTTATTCTTCTCAGCGAAATACGCAATAGCAAAATGTAACGCTTTGGTATCAGGCTGAATAAGATTTGGATAAGGGAGGGACCTGTCAGAAGAGTGCTGCAGCAGTGAAGACCCCTTCCAGCCCTTCCCACAAAGAGAGAGAGAGCAAATGAGAGAGAGAAGTGTTCTGATGACGTCGACGCTGGGAAGCTCCCAGTAGAAGGTGCGCGCCCGCGGGAGGGGCCGATAGAAAATGGCGAGTCTGTGCAGAAGGCAGCAATGTACGATCGAGAGGCGCGGCTTTCGGCAGGAACTTGACTCGTGGCGGCATAAACTCATTCACTGTGTAGGTAAGCTCGTATAACCTAACATGCAGAATTGTTTAGCACAGCTTCATGTGTTCACTGAATGTGTATATTTGCTGTAGGGGACTAGTGAAAATCCATTGCCTACAGCGGCGAGCGAAGCGGCTTTTTTGTCTCGCAACGATTTTTTCTTATAGCCGCTCACCACCCGCTGGACCTTATCAAAAAATCGCAGAATGAGTTTAGTTGTATGCGGCCGTTATTTGAGAAACAATATGTGTGAAGTGCACATTTGTGTTATTTTATTTGTCTGTGTAATGGTTCGTGTTATGGCCCAGCGTATTTCCTTTAAGTTATTATTTTTTAAAGAAAATTTGGGCGATGTTTATTTATTGTAAGCAGGGCGTGTTACGTGTACAGGGGGAATTGTGCATTGACCAATCAAATGCGTTCCTTTTGCCCGTGTGCGCGCTCCCTGTTTTATTGTAGGCTACTGTATTATTTGGGGTTGGGGGAGGGCTGTGCGCGTCCCCGCCCCACTGTCATGCTGCTGCGCGCGTTACCTCCCTTCCCTCAAATCATCGGCGCTGGGGGAGCGCGCATTGCTGCAATGGGGAAATGTCAGAAAATAATTTTGTATTTTAGGGGAAGGTGGGGGGTTGACAAAGAAAATGACACTGCGCATATTGCTTAGTTGTTATCGCGGCCCTGTCAAGGCCAGATTCTTGCTATACTGAGAATTTTAATATAACGTCTTGATCTTAATCTGGAGATTTTTTGCGGAATATATATGCGCTGATATTTGAGTCTGTTTTGATGTGTTTTTTTTTTTTTTTTTTTTAAGCAATAGGGCAGACCGTGAACGAGACGTGCCAGTGTAGCCAGAATGTCGTGCAAATAACAACATTATTTGTTTTTAGGAACCCACGAAACCATTTCCATTTGTTATTTACTTATATTTGTTTTTCATTTCCGAAAATATGACGGAAAATTGTTGGTGTTCCCGCCCCTCCCCCGTTAAATCTAATGTTTCATTAGCTATGTTTAATCCCTTTAAATCACAGTATCTGATGTTATTGGGAGATTATTGAGTCTTAACCTCGAGGTTTCCCAGTTTTCAACCCTAGATTTGTGTTAATCTCCCTTTTAATGTCTGACAGAAAACCCCTGGCTTTTGGCATCTGTTAACTGCAGCTTTTGAGTAAATGTTGGTCACTCTTGCTATCAACCAAAACAGTGTAAATATTTAAACGATAGAGAATTGCACCGTCTGTTTGATGCTGCATTAACGTTGCTTAAGATATTACACATGCCGCAAAAACATTTTAAATATGAGCATGTGTATCTGTATTAATGGTAAAGCTTTTATTGTGAACTTTGCTCTTCCGTTTGTTCAACATGCTCCACATCATATAAAATATGATACACTTCAGTGTTTTAAACGACTAGGATGTGTTTTATTATTGAAGATTGCATATGTCAGTGAAACCTGCTTGGTTATCCTCTCATGCTATAAAAAAAAACAAAAAACAAAAAACAAAAACAAAAACAAACTCCTAATCTGTTTCAGAAAGTGTCAAACCAGAGAGGAGATGTTGGTTGGATTCATTGCTCTTCTGTTCTGAAATATGAAAGATATTTGACAATGAGCCGTTAAGGAAGGTTCCCACGATTTTTCAGGCCTGCAAAAGTCATGGAAAATATTAAGTTAATTATTACCTTACAAATCATGGGAATTTCTATAGTGAATATGTTTGTTTTTCTGTTATATTCAGCTGTAAATTATTATATTGGATAAGAATATTTCTTTGAGATGATTTTAAAATCTTTCTAGTAGTCTCAAATGACTGGAAATGTAATGGAAAAATAACTCTATTTTAAATATAATTGCTGTGTTTAAGATTTGCTGCTTCTTGTATTTTGTGCTGTGCCTATATTCTCTCCAAGAGATTAATTCTAAGTACATTTTGAGGAAATATAGGCTAAATAATTTGGGCTTAGTTTATTGAAAATTTGCAGTAAGTTAATGAGAGCTTAGCTTTTAATCTCCCAACCTTATTTCTGAAATCTAGAAGTATGTAAAAGTTGATTCACACCTTCATGACAAGAATTTACTCTTGAGCTCTGCTGATAATCTGCTTTAGGCAGCATCATAAATCATTTCCTCAAACTTTTTTCCAGGGTCAAAGTTCCAAAATCTAAACTCTGTTGTTGTTAACATACTCTCCCATATGCCAGCATTGCTAGAAGTTGAAATGATTAAAAACCTCTGCAAACCGTTAGTTTGATAGTGGATTTTTGCTGTCGGTGGTATTGTATTTGTCATAAATCTCTTTTTTTGTTTTCTGTTTACCAAATCTCTCTGTAATGTAACATGGCCTATTATATAGCAATTATATAGCTATACAGCTAGTAGAGCTGCATGATTCTGGATAAATTGAGAATCACAATTTGTTTTTGTTTAAAATAGAGATCACAATTCTAAAAAGTCAACTAAACAAAATAACATGTTATTTACTGGAGGTTCTGACAAAATGTTAATTTGCTGCAGTCTATTTAAAATGTTTAATGAATTTGATTGAATAATTTAAAAAATGATCACTTTCATAGACATCTGTGTTTATATCTGATCTATAAACTTTTATCCCAGTAATTCTGTGATAATATGAATATTTTTAACACAGAAATAACAATACTGTGTGTTTGAAAAGACTGTGAAACCGTTTCTTAGTATACATGACAACTGCTCTCTCCCAGCAGCAGCGCTGACACAGGTTTGAGTGTTGCACTGTGATTTTGTCAAAGGTTTAATAGATACAGACAAAACATTGTCAATTATGAATAAGATCACATGGATGTTTGAATCGAGCTCTAATAGCTACCTGTTTGTTGGTAACATTACGATAGTCTCGCATCATGGTTACAGCAGTGGTTCTCAAACTGTTAGAATCCTTGAAGGACTGATTCCCTAAAATTGTGAATTGCTTGATTTAAAAAATACTCTTGATAATAATAAATAAATATTTAATAATAATTATTAATAATAAATGACAAAAAGTACCAACACTGAATTTATAATCAAACTCATTAACTCATAACTGACTTTATTAACAATCATTTTATGATAAGCATTTAAATTTTTATTTCAGACTCGAATAGCCTTGTCATTTATTTTCATTCACTTAAAGTAACAGAATATTTCAATGAAATCATTTCAGTTTATTGTTGGCTCAAGATTAGTGAAAAGGATGCTGAATGAGACCCCTGAATAAGATTTAGAGTCTGTAATGTTTTATTTGGTTAAATAAATAATTGTGAGGTGCCTCTGTTTTAATCAACCAATTATATATCAGTCTGCTGGTTATTTTTACCCCCTACAAACAGCTTATACATACATGGACCCGACACTCCAGTGGCAAACCTAACCTTGGCTTTCCTGGCTTTTCAGACTCTTTCTGTGTGAATTTGTCACCACACATTTGGTGTCATGCACGAGAGCGTCACAAATTCAAACAAAACTGAAGGTCAAAGCTGCTTGCTGTGAGAACCATTACCATCAGGAAAAATGTCACTTTTTATTTTTATCTCTAGTCATCATCTACCTCCCCCTCTCTCTTCGAAAGCTTCTCTATGCATCCGCTTTTCCTCTCTTTTCATCAAAGATCAGCAACAACCTTATGGCCAATTATGTTTCTTGCAACCTTTCTCTCAAATATAGAGCTTTTTTGGATATTCCTTTGACATTTACTGCATTTTATCGATGCCTTAGTCTCCAGTTTGGTCTAGTCCATACTAGATATCCTAGTGCTTTTACAAGTTCCTGTAGTTCTTCTCAATTAGGCTATATTATTGGTTAATAATCATGCATTTTGGTTTGAGTTTTGGTGCTTTGAGAATCTTTTTGGCACATATTGAGTGACATTTGAGCGACTTTACCTTTATTTTTCTAACTTGACCGTAAAACGTTTCTAGCAGCTCTTGAACATCCACCCCCAACTGAAGAGGTTGTTAAAGAAGCGTCTGGAGCTATTTGACGACAGTTTCCAGCAGATTTAATTGGTATGTAGGCTGCAAGAAGGTGCATTGATTCAAGTTGCATTCGTTTTGACCACCTCTGAAAATCAACAGCATTTTAAATTGATTAAAAAAAAAAATGTCCTCTGAATTATGTATGGATCATTTTCTCTGTGGAGATGTTGAGAAGCTGCATGTGTAGGGAAAATACTGCATGGATTATTTTATTACACTTTTAATAGATAAATAAATAAATGCTGTTGCATTTATTCTGGATAAAGCCTACGTTAATTAAAGTGTCAGTTGCATTTAGTATTTTATTTAAAATATTGAACAGTTCAATGAAATGTACAACAACTGTTAGGTTGTATTTCATTTTAATTAAACCAAATAAAAAAATGTATAAATGACCAAAAGAAAGTTTTGTTTGCACTATTGGAGAATCCAAAATGTTATTTGTGTTTATAATCATGATAGTAACTGTAATTATTGATTCTTAAACATCGATTCTACGTGATTTCAGCATGCGGTGTGTATTATCTAGAGTTTACAGCTTCGGTCTCCATCACATATATATTTTGAAGCTTTGAAGCTGTCAGGGTTTCACTAAGCCATGTAACTTTTAAAAGTAGTAGCACTATACTCCTAGAGATAATACTTTTGGTTTTTCCATTGGATTTTTCTCAACAGTTCAGATCTTAAATATGTCAGGCTTCTGTGCCTAAGTATTTTGACATCTGGGAAGTCTGTCTCCGTTATTCTTTACTTTAAAACCCCAGGGATTCTCATTCTGTCAAGGGCATCTAGATTAAATCCGTACTTTATCCCAATTCTGACTTTTCTGACTCCTCATTTCATGCTAATCCTGTTCAGTTCAGTTTTTTTTTTTTTTTTTTTTTTTGGCCATGTACATAGTGAATTCTTTTAATTTAGTAGACAAGTTGGTAGTTTTGGACGTTAGATGCAAATGAATAATAATTGTAAAATAAATCTTTCACGTTATATTTAATTAATAAGCACATTTATTGTCTCCGGTTTTGCCCCTAAATTTCCAAAAGATTCTAGGTAAGCGAAACCTTTGATTTGATAATTGAATCATTCTTTAACAGGCTCTTGCGCAAGAACTTTGGGAGTGTTTCTTTTTGATATCCAGTAACCGTAAAGACAAGATAAGCTACATTTTTACTCTTCCTCTTTCTGTGTTGAAGTTCATTTGAGCCTTTAGCTAAACAAATTCCTGTAAATCCAAACATGTCAAAATCTGCTATATGGTTTACTTCTTTTTCTTTTTTTGTCTACTTCTCATGTGACACTTTGTGGTTGTTATCCAATAAACCCCCTGAACACATGCCGTGTTCGGAATGAGTTTAGATTAGGGTGGGGGTTTGAAGGAATTTTTATATTATTTTTGTTGCCTAATGCTGCAGGTATTTTCAGGGAACTGTTGGAATGCTAATGCAGATTTTTTTGTATGTAACGGTGGCAAATAAACTAAAACCATTCAGCCTAGTTTTCAGCTTTTAATGCTTATGGTGGTACAATTCCTAAATACTAAAACTTAACTTTTAGACAAGTAGTTTTAATCATACTGAAACATACTTGTGAAATGTTGCACACAAAGACATGTTGAAGTTTTCCATAATAGGTTTTCTTATTGTAGTTATTTGATGGATATTTCACATGCATCAATGTTATTTGAGTATTTTTTTTTTTTTTTTTTTTCAGATTTTGTGGCCAGAAAAGGTTTTATTAAAATGTTGAACGCAGTTACCCTGCAAATATATTGAATCTAATGTGAACAAAATTCACTTTGATGAACTAAAAGCCACTGTTAATGTTTCTTGCGCAGTCATTGCTGCCATATTGAGTTTTACAGTTATTGTTTATGTATCTTATGTATGTAATCTTTTTGGGTTATGATTAGCTGTATTAGGGATGGGTTGCGATGGTTGACCAGTCAAACAATGTACTTGTCGATTAGTGGGTTTTTTTTGTGTGTGTTTTAGCGCCAGTGCTTTAATTTGCATGCTATTAGAATGTCAGAAAAGTTGATCTCTTTTAAAGCACATCTGAACAAATGGTCTGGTGAATCTAAAACATACAATTAATAATTTTAGTACAGCTTACAAGTATGTAGTTTTGCCCATCCCTGAGCTATGGTTTCATTGATTTTCTCCAACATTAGTCCTACATCCATGTTAAGGATGTCTTTTGTTTCTCAAAGAGCAAGAATCCATGTGAAAATCATATGATGAGAACAGGCCTTCAGCCTGCTGAAATCTCATATCAATTACATGACCCCTTCCCGAATAGAGATGATTTTATACTCTGGTGATCTAATGACTATAGTATTTAGGATCTTTGTGCTATTAAATGAGAACTAATTATGAGTCCCACTGTAAGACTCCATTGTTCAGTAGCTGCCACCAATTACAAAAGTAAAATTTAAGTATTTACTATTATTTGTAAAATGCTGAATTATTATTATTATTATTATTATTATTATTATTATTATAAAGCTATTTGTTTCTGGTAATTTTAATGTTCTTATAAGCTTTAGGATTTTTCCAGACAGCTCTGACTAAAAGTCATTTAGTGGAACGCATAACAATTGTTATCTCTTCAGCCAAGTTATTACTTTTAGTTTTTTTAACCTATTCCAAAACTAGATTAAATCTCATTAAAAACCATATAGCCTAGAATTATATTTGAGCAGATATAGGAAGCATGAAGTGATGTTATTTGTTTATTTTTTTGAGCAGGCGCTGTTGTTTTGTGTTTAAACTTCTACTCATAAATGAGAAATGAGAAAAACAAAACAATAGACCTGGATAGGCTATATATTGCTGTTTGGTTGACTTAGGATATTTTCATGGTAGTTTGACAGTTTCTTGGTAAATATTTGCACTGTTTAATATTTGAGTAATGCATTATAAAATATTGTTTAAAAAATTCCTTGGTGATAATCTCTTACTATCTTTAATAATTTGCTGAATGCTGCATTGACTTAACTGGTCTAGGATGTAATGTTTTTGATTTGTCCAGGGAGGGACCTGAAGGATTCAAGAAAGATTGCTTTGTGGGAAAGATTGCTTTTGAATGGAGTATCACATCATCTACATTGTATGTTGACTGGAGAGATGACGGTTTCCTTTCACTCATGTGTTGTTGAATTATCACGCTGGCATACAATGGATACATGTTCTCTGATGTCTTTTTGAAAGGTATAGTTCACCCAAAAAAGAAAATGTTATCATCATTCTCTCACCCGTTTCGTGGAACTCAGAAGGAGTTATTTAACAGAATGTCCAGCTGCTTTTTTACTGGTGAAAATATTCACTATTCACTTACATTATATGGAGAAGAGCAGCTTGGACATTCTGCTGAATTTCTTTTTTATGTTTCACTGAAGAAAGAACGTTTAAACAATACTTTTTTTTGGTGGTGAACTACACCTTTAGAGGGGTTAGATTTATTATGGTGATTCTGATATTCCTTTTTTCACTATATTTGGCACATATTAATGGAAATGGTTAAATATGGCTCTTTCAGTTAATTTCTGGAAAAACTCTGTGGAATACTGTTTTTAATTATGTATTTTATGCACTGAGTTCAACATACTTGGCAACATTGATTGTATGGTTGAAATAATGGTCTATCTATAAAATATAATATATAAAAAAGCTGCAAAATAGATACATTTTTTGTTATATCCCCCGACCCTATTAAATGAACAGACAGATAGAAGGATATTATTGATCCAAGTTTCAGGTGCATAATAGTGGCACTGTAATACACGATGAAGGCCAT
The DNA here is from genome assembly GCF_024489055.1 of Chanodichthys erythropterus. Taxonomy (NCBI): domain Eukaryota; kingdom Metazoa; phylum Chordata; class Actinopteri; order Cypriniformes; family Xenocyprididae; genus Chanodichthys; species Chanodichthys erythropterus. The sequence continues at coordinate 1,506,942 of NC_090230.1, forward strand.
GCCTTTTTTGTAAGTGCTTTCATTCTCAGATTGTCCCTGGGCTATAAAAGTACTATAGTTTTTTTTAATTTTTTTTTTAAGTAATTATCTCAAAGAAATATATATTTTTAAATGTGCTACAGATGATCTGTGGGTTTACATGGAGATCACTAGGTCAGTGACATGTGCCAGTCCTGAAAATAAACCATTTGTCATAAGCCACTAACACAGAAGGCCTTGCAATCATGAAGAATATTGATCTAAGTAATTTTTTTCAAGAAATAACAGCCTTTATCACATTAGTTTTTTTGGTGAACACTTAACCCTAAAAATAACCTGCTTTACAGCAGACTTAAATCCACGTCTACTTTAACCTAATGCTGCACATTTGGTGCTTAATGGCCAAGTAAACATTGCTTTTGACACTAATCACCACCATCAAAAGCTTAAAATTGCCTTTCATAGCCAATAGTTCGTTTTTATGACAACTCGTGCATGTACGAGATGTACATTCCCTGCAATTGGGGCTTGGTGACCTAAAAGGTCCTGTCATAGAAGGCCGATGTCCTGATGGGTTAAATTTGATTGGCTGTTCCCTCATCGCAAGCTGCAGGTTTAGAGTTTTCCCGCACTCTAGTTCAAACACAATCTAGGTCAAGAGGGGCCCAAATGACATTGTTTAACCTCCTCTGCAAATAACACTTCTGCACTTGCAATGTTCTTGCTGGAACTGAACAAGGGAAAATGAAATAACTGATAGAGGAAGCACTTGAGTGTGTTTTCTGTTTGTTTGTTTTTAGCATTTTGTGCAGTAGCTTGTACCTGGTTGCAGGAATGTTCTGGGTTTTTTATTTTGCTGGTAATAGGACTAAATTATCTGGAAGATGGCAAAGTCTGCTTTTATCCTCTCTTTAAAGATTAAAGACATTCATAGTCTTTATCTTTTTGATCTTAATAGTGTTTTTTTACTGGGTACAAAAGACAAAAGACTTATTATTTAGACATTGAACAATCCAAACAAGAATTAAATAATTTAATAATATTTATTTAATGCCTTTTTACTTAATTTAGATTCTAGTCTCAAGAGTATCAAATGATATTTGTTGTCTAAATTTGGCTGTTGCTTTGATACTTAAAAATGTTGCATTAATTTGCATATTTTTGTAAGTGTTAACAAAAGTGACAGAAAGGAAAATGCTAAAGTTTTTATTTACTGAAGTATAGGGTACGGCAATGAACATGATATTTTTGGATAGTCAATTATCATTATTATTATTATCATCATTGTTATTATTATTGACTGTTATTTGACCATTTTGAGATTCTTGCCTGATAACTGTGCCAATGCATCAATTCTGATGAATGGTACACATTTTCTGTTTTCAAAAATTTTGGGGTGGACTATTAATTTTGCTGATCCTAAATTAGGAATGGGATGTGTGAAATTTCAAAATCTCAGTGGGGGTTTCTGAATGACTAGCTGACTAATCAGTCAAAAGCCCTGAATAACTAGTGCAGTTGCAGCTTCACTTAACCGTGATCGGACATGTTCTAGTTCTTCTTCGTCCTAGCGTTAATCCCGTTCCTCTAGTCTGCAGGGTCCGCTTTTTTGCAGAGCTTTCTCCATTTGGCATGGTCGAAGGCGTCTTCCAAGGCAGCGTTGACGATCTTCATGTCTCCCTTCAGTCGTTTAAGCCACTTTGTTGCTAAATCTCAAAATGCTAATTAAAGTACCAATTAAAACATGACAAATATATTTGTAGTTAAGTAAAAGTCTAAATGAACTAGTCAACCTCACTTAGTTCCAATAGATCTAATTTGCTATCATTTAATTGTACTATACTGTATATATATCATTAGGATTATATCTACCATCTGCCACCCTGATCTCTGAGGATTGATATATAAAACTAATCAGTCATTCTTTAATCTTCATACACTGTGGATACAGTATGCAACCATTTTAGTAATAATTGTACCTTCCCCTTTATCCTACTGTGCTTCATCTAATGCCGTAGATGTTCCTATAGCATTCTCTAAGAACTTGCTGTTATGGCCAGCATGTTATAAATACTATCCTAACTTCATCAGATGCTACGCCACATCATTTGAGGATCATAATTAGTCATTCATCTGCAAACAAAGACCCTTATGAAATGGATGGGGGTCGCTTTCTTGATTGGATCCCCCCTCCCCCTTTATACTACGTGTGTCCTTTAGAAATCAAAAGCCAGACAAGCAGAGTTTTTTTTAAACAACTTTTCAGTTGCAATCCAAACATGTTATATATAGTCCAAAAAATGACTGACAGGCAGCAGGAGACAAAGGGATGGAGGAAAGGCTAATTAAGAGTATAGCGATCTCACCCAGCGTCACTAAGCAACGTGTAAAAACCTTCTTTTACGCCCTGAGGTTAGGAAGCACACGTCTGAGAAAAACCAGTCTGCCTCTATAAACTTCTTTTTTTCTGTTCTTTCTTTAATAATAAAATATGTGCACCTTGCGACCTCATAATTAGCTTTTTCAGCAGTCCTTCAAATTAATTAGTTTGATGTCTGTGTATGAAATACGGGGATAGAGGGCATTAAAGTGTAAAGGCAAAATGGCAATAGCGTACGTACGCTTATTTATATCATTAATCTCACATAGGTGATGTGGCACTCTTTTATTTAAGCTTCTGCAATGAAAGAAAGGAGTTGTAGTTCCTGAACAAAATGAAACATTAAGCTATTACCTAAAGCCATGGCAAAGTGGTTAATTCCGCTGGACTATGATGCTCACGCGGACACTGGAGGTTCAAATCCACCTTTCAACGTTTTGAATTCGAAATGTCTCTTCCTCATTTTCTGTAGTCTTTCCACTCTCATGTGTAAAAAAAAAAAAAAAAATCCATTACAGTGTTCTTTCATTAATGTGCATGTTTTGATCCAAAGAAAACTAGGTTAAATTAACTTTCTTTACTTTAGTTCTTCTACTACATGTTTTTTTTTTTTTTTTCTTCTTCTTTTTTTTGGGAAATTTTCAAAGCATTTGACAAGGTCAGCTGTGGGGAACGCTTTTGTGTCAGTGTTTACAGTTTATTTGGAAGTGAAGTGAATTGAATCTGGCAGAATGTGTGAATTGAAGCGTAGGAAACCTATATAGCAAAGAATAGAGAACTTCAGTCTATTGATATCACATAGTCACCAACAGCAGTCACATGCGATATCTGCGCTATTCATTCAGCAATGGTTTGTATTTGTTAGCCATACCTTGTAGGTGATTGAGATGAGCAGAAATCTACTTTCTCAAGGGTGAATCTACCCAGCTGCAGTATAAGCAGCCAACGGAAATCTTCATTACCTCAACATCTGTTCTACTTCACTAACAATAAAAGTGTCTTAAACACTGAATAAAACATATAAGCTTTTGAAAACAATGAGATCTGCTTTTTTATGAGGCGAAGTGTCACTGCATCTAGGATAATGATTTGTGAATTAAAATTCTTTTAGTAAAGAATGTGAAAATGGATGTCAAATTGATTACTTTTAAATTGAAACTTTCTTATATTTATATATTAACTTTCTGAAAAAAAAAAAGAAAATAATATAAAACAATGAATATAAATGTTATAATATATTTTCATTAGGGCTGGGTATTGACACAAATTTCATGATTCGATTAGATTTCGATTCACAAGCATTCGATTCGATTCTGATTCAGTTTGATATTGATTTTGGATTATATATCAGGTACAGTACTTGGCAAATTTTCTCAAGGGAAAAAGAAATCTCAACTAATGCTATAAACTATATATGAGAATCAGTTGGTACTATATTTTAATATTGAAGCTTAAAATGAACTGATTTGTGAAAGCTACAAACACTTAAATTACACTCAATGAAGTTTTTTATAATAATAAAGTTATAATACCAACTTTACAATTACATAATTATATTTTTACTCTAATTCGTTTATTGAAATGTAAACATTTAATTGCTGGCTGTCATATATTCAAACAAGCATTAAGTATTGAAGAACATTAAAACTTATAATAAATATGGTACACAAAATGGTACTCCAAAGTTAATTTTTCTAGATGACTAACGAGTTTATGGTCACTGAATATGGTTTTTCAGAAGTAAATGTAACGTTACGTGGCATATCTATTGTGTCTTTCTGCAGTTGAAACACCGATTTAGCGATTACACGAGACAGGATACGGATTTCGTTAAGTTGTACTGTATCTTTTAACATACCTTCAGATGTTAATTTATGTTTGTTTCACACTGTAACTATTAAAACTGGTATTAAAATGGAGGAGATGATCAGTTCACGTGTAACTTGGCTGCCGCTTCTCTTGAACTGAGGCGACACAGCAATCTGTCACGCCACATTAAACGGCGCCAAAACATTTTTTTTTTTTTTATTTCATAATAAATGGACATAATTTGAAGTCTGAGACTTTGGTTTTGTATCGATTTAAAATGGTGAAAATTATATTTTTTACCTAGCCCTAATTTTCATTATATTCACATCATGGATATATACTAATTTACTGAATTTATTCTCTGCTCAGAGTTTGCCTACCTACATTTTCTTGGGCTTGTTTGAACCAACCACCATTACATACACATTGTAGTGTATTTGTTTTATAGGCATTAATAGTGCCTCAAAGTTCTTTGAGCTTTGTTGAACTGATGAAACTTGTGTAGTACTTGTATTGATGTCTCAGGCTTGTATTTTATTATATATTTTTATATTTTTCAACTTTTATATTTTCTGGGACAGATTGGAGTGGATGTTATCATACCTTGATACATCTTTTCATATTTCTAATTGTTCGTGTTCCCAGCGTGCTTTGAATCTCACACTATTTAGATATGCGTTTTGTATAATGTATTGAAAAGCTATATTAAAGATAGTGAGACCTATCAAAATTAGTTTAGATTAGCTCTATAGTATTTTAGCTACATTTCTTGGTGTGTGAATACTGGAGCACATAAAAAAAATATATATATATTTTTATGTCAAAGGAATAATAAAATATGTCAAGCCTGAGTTTTACAATTGAATTCCTAATCATTTCAGTGGCTTTGAGTTGGATAATTAAATAATTGGATAATTAATTAGACGTTCTGCTTTTGGCACATGGCGCACTGAATAAATCATTGGCCCCAACAGGATCGTTGAACTGCGCAGCATGACTCCTGCATGCCGCCACATTGAATTTCAGCCGACAGCTTCCTGTCAGACAATTATCAGGAAAATGTTGCTGCTTTTTTTTTTTCTTCTAAATTTATAGAATAGCCGTCAGGGTCACAATGGCAGGTTCTTCACAGTTTGGGATTGCTTTCTCAAACACTGCGGCTTTTTTGTGGGTTAACTCCTTAACCAAACAAAGAGAAATGACCCATTTTCCTCCGCCCCTCCCCAATTTGAATATGCTTGGAGTGAAATTGGATAAATGCAGTTGAAATGTGGAGAAACTACTCTTTAAACACAACAGTGGACTGAAGAATGGGGGTGGGGTAGGGTTAGGATCATATTTTGGATTGTTGTTCTTTGTGTGTGTCTTTGGAACTGCTTGGGGCCGGATAAAGGGCGACATCCTCTTCCAAATGTCGGAATCTACTCTTACCATCAGAGATGTTTCTGCAGTTACTATCCATAAGATTGAACCAAGATTAATGTGTGTCTTTATGTAGGTGTGTGTTAGTCAATTTGTCAATTGTCAATTTGTCAGTTTATTCTTGAAAATTAATTTAGGTTCTACACAGTGATTTGATTTGTTTGGTTTTGGCCTGGCTGTCATGCTGACTTTTTTGTGAACCGTCCGGGAATGGCTCTACCAGATAGAGATGGTTGTAGTTGACACAGATTTCCCCTGAAAGAACAACCCCAACCCCCTTTCTACCTTCTGTGTATGAAGGATGTTAAGGATTGGGGGTAGGGAGTTGGCTTAATTTAGGGTTAAGATAAACCACGGGGAGGCAAGTGTGCACCGTCTCCAATATGCTGATTTTAATGATTTAATGAAGGCATTGTCCTCCCCGGAGAGAAAGATCTTTTTTTTTTCCCCCAGTCTTAATGTAAGATGATATTGATCTCTTGGGTGGTGCTTAGTTCCTTAAAATGTTACAGAAGAAGTCCGGAAAATATTGACAACAGCTCAAGCCTTTAGGAAAGTCTATATTTTAAGCCTAAATTAGCGATCAATTTGATTATATAAAATCAAACAAAAAATGTAAAAAAACCCCAAAAAAAACACTGTATAGTAAATTCTCTTATGGCCTACTAAAATCTATTAAGTCAAAATATTAACAAATTATTGCAATATTCATTCAGAAGCGGTTAATATACAAGTTTGTTTCAGAGGGGCCAAATGTCAAGTGGTGTAACTCAGGGTTCAGTACTCGGTTTAATGTGTGAAAAACTCCAAATTGACATGCTAATGCTAAATCTCAAACTTTGCTCAGAGACATTGTCACATCTGCTTTGTGGCATTTCTCAATCCCCTAAACTTTTTTTAAGGGGACAATTTTATATGAATTTTAATTAGATTGCCCAGTTGCACTAACATCTATTCTGTGCAAGTGTGTGGTGCATATGTTATGTAAAAAAACTGATAGCACAAATTAAAGGCTTTGTAGATCCATTACAATTTGCTTATATGCCCAATCGGAGCATGGTGGATGCCTCTCTGACCTTATTACATAAGGCCCAGCACCACCTAGATGAAACAAATGCTCATATCAGAATTCTTTTCATGGATTTTACATCAGCCTTTAATACTGTACAACTGCACATTTTAAAAGAAAGTTTGCAAAATTTAGGTGTAAGAAGTTGGTTGATTTTATCGATTGAGAATAGGCAATGAATTTGTGTTAATGGAATCTCATCTGATTGTATAGTCTTGAATTCAGGGTTACCACAGGGATGTGTATTATCACCTCTGATTTTCTTTGTCTACATTAATGAACTTCAATGTAACAGGGATGATCTCATCCTGATCAAATACGCTGATGACTTTGTTCTTGCCAAATGGACTCGAATGGTTTAACCTATTTTGCGTATATTGAAAGTTGTGTACAGTGGTTTGATAACAGTCATCTGCAATTGAACATTGAGAAGACAAAGGAACTATGTTGTGGAAACCAAAATAGGAAAGGTACAGCTGGTATTTCATATGAGCAAATTACTATAAAAGGTGTAAAGGTCAAGCAAGTTTCAAATTTTAAATATTTATGTACAATCATTGATGATAAACTCTCATTCCAGGAAAATGTGGACCATATACAACAGAAGGAGAGTCCTAATCATTGTTTATAGATGATTGAAAGTATTTTAACATATAACATTGTATCGTGGTATGGTAATTTAACAATGAGACAGAAAAATAAATTAACATGAGTAATTAATGAAGCAAATATGATCACCAGCCAGAAACAGAGTTCAATGCAAGAGCTGTTTTTACACTTTATGGAAAAAAAGATGATCGCAGTATACTCAGCCCGAACTCATCCACGCCATTCCTGCTTTGAGACCATCTCTTCGGGGCTCAAGCTAAAAAGAACCTATATAAAAGATAATTTGTTCTATTGGCGGTGACTGTTTTAAACCAAATTCTTATTATGTAGGTATTATGTTTTTTTATGTAGGTGTGTGTATGCATATTGTATTCATTTGTTTTTTATGTTGTTTTTTTTGTGTGTGTGTGTGTTCCATGTTTTATGTAATATGTGGATGTATAGTATTGTCTGTTAAGATTTTTTTTTTTTCTATGCCAGTGTCAAAGATGAATTTATGTTTAGGAAATCTGAACAGACAATAAAGAAAAAAAAAAAAAAAGAGAATAAAAAAAAAAAAAAAACTAACGTAGTTAATGGGTTTAGAAACATAATCAAAGCGCCCCATGCTAATTGTGTTTATACCAATTTCAGCATTATAGGTAAAAGCATGATTATGTTTTTACAGTAACTAAGCCCTCTATAGAATCTGTCCTTAATATAGATTAAAATATGCAGTTTGTTATGTTAGATTTAATTAAATTTAATATTGAACAGTTTGCTTGTGTGGGATGCTTGCATAAGATGTACATCTTGGAAATAGTGTCCTTCAAGCATCTGCAGTACTCAGACTCTATACGATATATCGATCTTATCTACTGGTTAGATACATGGGTGCTTGTTGCCCAGTGAAAGTAAATTATTCATACTTCCACTACACTATATATAGACTATTAATGGTCACCAGGAAGTTCAAACAAAAAGCTGCTGACGTGACCCTCCCTGGTGTCAGATTGATTGGTTTGTTTCTGTACGTTCACGCACCCCTCCATGGGACATTTCCCCACCCTGGTTTTACTGTTGTTCAACTTTGTGTATGTATGTGTGGAATGCATTCTTTATTTGTTCTTGGCGATTTAGGGCCGTGAAGTGAATGAATGTTAGTTTTGTTGGGTTGAATGAGTCGCTCTGTGTCGATATCCCACACAGTTGTCCTCCAACAGGCCTTTTTGCATTAGTCCTTTTTGTATGAAGTATTATACCAAGACTTATGATAAAACAAAATACTTAATACCCCCACTTAGTTGTGTTCCTTCCAGGAAATTGGCCCATCTTGCATTGCTCATTATTTCACAACACATTTAATTCATTAATTTTTATAAAATTCTCTTGATTACAATATAATGTTTATCTTTAACTACACATCATGTGTACACATCAATTACACTGACTTTCACAAGCATTTAATACAATACAACTCAGTATCAGTTATAAATTAAAGTCAAGAGTTTTTAATTGATTTTGGGAAGAGTATGGTAAAAATGTGGAAATGTTTGTGAAATGTAATTACAAAACAAATCTAATAAAATGAACTTTATCACAAATATCTTTGCATTCTATATACAGTGCTTGATCATTGTGTACCAATGCAATTATCCACTAAAGCTCAAAAACCGCTGCAGTTTTAGCATTAACGTGGTGCATTTAATGGACTAGAATGTTAGAAGTCTTTGAAGTGCTCATTTTTGTTTTCAAAGCCTCCTTTGTAGCCAGCAACAATTTGGAATGCATGCTTTCTAAGCAAACTGCAGTAGGAACAGCTGATGAATAGTGAATCACACTAAGTAAGCATGGCTGTTGCTGTTTCTGTCAGAAAGACAGCAGTCTCCTGAAGGACAAAAACTTGTGATCATGTTCTGCTTAATTATTGTGACTGCATAGCTAAGGATGTCATTGAACAAACTGAATGGATTTGCCTTATCTCAAGAAAATACCACTAAGATACTTTCATGTTTAAGTGTATGGTTTGGTTTAAACTAGAGAATGCACAGAAATGTTATTTTGCTAATGTTATTTTTAATATGATGGCTGCTATTGTAAAACTTTAAATTTGTTTGTTTTGTCTTTTTTTTAGTTTTGATATTTTTGGTGGCAGTTCTTTAATTAGGATTTGACAGTGTGTTGTGCGTTAGCTGGTAGCAGAGCAAAACTACAGCCATACACGTGCAGACATTCAGATGTCTGCATCACATCTGGTTCCTTTCTAAGATTTCCAGGGCTTGTACAAAATCACTATTGTAAAACATTTACACAGAATAATATACTCTTTTGTTTCCTATTTTAGCGGATTCATCAGGGCATAGTCAAGCGACTGTGCCGTTGATCCAGAATTTGCAGTTAATTAAATTGAGTGGCAGTATTAAATTGGCAAAGCATTGATTTAGTTCATAAACTTGAAAGCAGTTTGTGCATGTGTGGGGGTGGACGTGGGTGGACATGTGATTTGTACTTGTAGACCTTACATATATAGCTAATAAGAATGTACCTTTGTCTTCACAGGGTTTGAAAGCATTTTGGAGGGGCTGTTTGGACCAGGACTCGTAAAAGATCTTACCCTCTTTCAAGGTCAGTGTTACATCTAAATAAAGAAGATCATATATATATATATATATATATATATATATATATATATATATATATATATATATATATATATATATATTTATAGATATATATATATATATCTATATATTTTTAATCTGTCTTGTTCAGATTTTATTATTTTAGCCATGTCCCTGACCTTATATCATAAATTATGAAAATCCATTAAAATATATGAATTATTACATATTTCAAAGTATATTTAAAAAAACATTTGGCCACAGCAAATAATTTTGCCTCTAAAGTTTTTTCAGCAATTATTGGCTGTTCTACTATATCTACTACTAACGTTAAAGGTGCCCTAGAACCCTTTTTCACAAGATGTAATATAAGTCTAAGGTTCCCCTGAATGTGTCTGTGAAGTTTCAGCTCAAAATACCCCATAGATCTTTGATTATTTAATTTTTTTATCTGCCTATTTTGGGGCATAATTAAAAATACGCAGATTCTGTGTGTCCCCTCGCGCTCCCCGCCCCCAAGTTCGCAACTCTATAATACATAAACATACATAATACATAAACAAAGTTCACACAGCTAATATAACCCTCAAAATGGATCTTTACAAAGTGTTCGTCATGCAGCATATCAGACCATGAAAGTATAGTATTTATTTGGATGTTTACATTTGATTCTGAATGAGTTTGATAGCATATGCTGCGGCTAACGGGGCTAAAGCTAACATTACACACTGTTGGAGTGATTTATAAAGAATGAAGTTGTGTTTATGAATTAGACTGCAAGTATTTAATAATGTAAATAACGACATGGCTCTGGTCTCCGTGAATACAGTAAGAAACAGTGGTAACTTTAACCACATTTAACAGTACATTAGCAACATGCTAACGAAACATTTAGAAAGACAATTTACAAATATCACTAAAAATATCATGATATCATGGATCATGTCAGTTATTATTGCTCCATCTGCCATTTTTCTCTATTGTCCTTGCTTGTTTACCTGCATAAAGTCTGTTGATTCGGCTGTGCTGCTCCAGATGTTAATAGTGGCTTGAACATGGGCTGGCATATGCAAAATTTGGGGGCGCAATATAGCTGCCGTCGCATCAGCCAGGTGGATGCTGCACATTGGTGGTGGTTGAGGAGATTCCCCCTTCAATATGTATAGCGCTTTGAGCGTCCAGAAAAGCTAAGGAATCTAAGGAATTACTATAATTATTATTATTACAAAGGCCCCTATGCTCAGAGGAGTAGGATATTTTTGAATTGCTCACGCAGTCAGGGGCAAAGGACTATCTCAGAAAGACTTTGCATGCTCAACTGTACGCGAGACGGAAGGGAACATAGGAAATGAAGTATACCCGGGCCTTAACCTCTCCAAATTATTGGACCAACCTCCAGATGTTCAGCGGTTATGAGCGCGAGCACATGTAAAGAGTTTTCTCTCTTCTTTCAAATGTAGCTGTATGTGTTATTATTATACAAAGAAAAAGAATGATATTTGGGCTACAGATACCAGAAATAATGCTATTCTCTTCTGTGTTTGTTGCAAAGATATCTAATTATGTTAATAATAATAATAATTTAAATATCTATCTTTATAACATGCTATTGTATTGTTGTATAGTCTACATAGCCTACATGAACTGCTCATAAGTTTGGGATGGGTAAGATTTTTAATGTTTTTAAAAGAATTTCTTCTGCTCACCAAGGCTACATTTATTTAATTAAAAATACAGTAAAAACAGTAATATTGTGAAATATTATTACAATTTAAAATAACCATTTTCTATTTGAATATATTTTACAAAGTAATTTATTCCTGTGATAGCAAAACTGAATTTTCACCATCATTACTCCAGTCTTCAGTGTCACATAATCCTTAAGAAATCATTCTAATATGATTTTGCTGCTCAAGAAACATTTATGGTTATTATCAATGTTGAAAACAGTTTAAGGATTCTTTGATGAATAGAAAGATCAAAAGAACAGCATTTATCTCAAATACAAAGCTTTTATAACATACACTACAGTTCAGAAGTTTGGGGTCAGTAAGAATTTTTATGTTAATTTTTTTTTAAAGAAATTAATACTTTCATTCAGCAAGGATGAATTAAATCAATCAAAAGTGACAGTAAAGACATTTATAATGTTACAAAAGATATTTCAAATAAACGCTGTTCTTTTGGACTTTCTATTCATCAAAGAATCCTGAAAAACATATTGTACACAAATATTTTGTACAATTGTACACAAATGTTTCTTGAGCAGCAAATCATCATATTAGAATGTTTTTTGAAGGATCATGTGACACTGAAGACTGGAGTAATGCTGCTGAAAATTCAGAAAAAACATTTTAAAATATTTTACAATAGAAAACAGTTATTTTAAATTGTTATATTAAACAATATTACTGTTTTTACTGTGCTGTTTTTACTTTTTACTGTACTCTGCATTAAATACCGCCTTGGTGAGCAGACAAAACTTCTTTTAAATACATTAAAAATCTTACCCATCCCAAACTTTTGAGCGGTAGTATATATATGTAGGCCTACATACAAAGTAACTAGTAACTAGATACTTGAGTAGTTTTTCATTGGATACTTTTTTACTCTTACTCAAGTAACTATTAAGATTATTACTTTAACTTTTACTTTGAGTAAATATTTCTACAAGTACTTGTACTTTTACTTGAGTACAGTTGTTGGACACACTACCCACCTCTGGCATCGTTATTGCAGCGTCAGATGCCAAAAGCTCAGTCAGTTTTTACTTTCAGTTTCTGTAGTGAATAGGCCTAACTGACTGGAGTTTGAGACTTCTTCACCCGCATAACTCTCACGCAAAGTTTGCACATTGTTTGTGTGATATCAACTGGCTCACCTTCATGGTTTAAAATGGAAATATTTTCAATATTTCCATTTTTCGATGTGGCATTTTTCTTTATCACCAGTTGCTCGCAAAATGATGGACACTGATTCACATATCATCCACGTCATTTCCCGTGATAATAAAGTTAATTGAATTATTAAATAAATGAGTAAATAAACAACAAGCAAACTTAAACTTGCTTAAAATTTCTGCAAATAATTTGCTGATGCAGGTACAAAAAAAAGTTTTATACCTGCAAAAAAAAAAATTCTTGCTCCCCCTACCTCGAGAGTCAAATGTCTCCCGTGTGTGTATGTATGTATGTATATATTATATATTATATATTTTATATTTTATATATTATATATATTATATTATATATATTATATATATATTAGGGCTGGGCAAGTTAACGCGTTTTTATCGCGTTAACGCATTAATTAATTAACGCCGACAATTAGTTTATCGCGCGTTAACGTACTTTTTATTTTGAAAGTCCTTTGCTCACTGCGTTTGAATACACATAGATAGACTACAACCGAATACAACACAAACCATGGGTCACAGGAGGGGTGGGATGTTTATCAGTAGGCTACTGGCTGCTTGGGATGAGCGTCATCACGCGTCTCAACCAATGAAAGCATTTTGTTGTGTGCCTAAGAGAGCTACAGCGCGAAAAAGAAAATATCTGGTGCGGACAGAAAAATGGAAAAAGGTACCCACTGCTTATCACTCAATAAAAGAATCACATTGCTAAGTGTTTTTGAACGTTTTGATTTCGTTTGGTTTAATAATTAACATTACCTTTGCGAGTCTGACTCTCACTGCGCTCGTGAATTAGCAGAACTTGACGGGGACATTCAAATGCTTAACAAACGGTTCATGTGACCAACAATTTGTACATGTTTATTAAAGCATACTGTGTGGAGATACACAAATGAGCCCAAAATATGAATGCAACACGTTTATATCTTAAACGGTTTCCTCTCATGTCATCTCAAGAAAACGCTTAATGCACTTAGACTGATATTAAAGATACCAAATTCTATTTACAAATAAAGCACATGCAGAAAAACGGATGACACCAAAATATAAACTTTCAGTATCACTTAAAATGTAAGCATTTTATAAATTTTCTTCATAACGGTTTTATAAAGGTAGGAAATTGCTTAGTGTGGTTGTCATTTGTTAAAATAAATATAAAAATACAGTGTGTTCGTGTCCGTCTGTCAACGAGGTGTGACGTCGGTTCGTATTCTCCATTGCACTTTTGTTCATACAGCAGTACTTTGAAAGAATAAAATTACGCAATACACTACTTTTGATTTCATTATTGAATTTTGCGCATGCTGCGATTAATCGCGATTAATCAGAAAGATCATGCGATTAATCGCGATTAAAATATTTAATCGTTGCCCAGCACTAATATATATATATATATATATATATATATATATATATATATATATTATATTATATTATATTATATTATATTATATTATATTATATTATATTATATTATATTATATTATATTATATTATTTATATATATATATATATATATATATATATATATATATATATATATATATATATATATATATATATATAATATATGTCACTGGTCTCACTTTTCAATTCAATTATGATTCTCATGTCAATGATTTATTCCACGATTCCACGATGCGTTGCAACCTCAATTTCATTTTTACTGCACATCATCAATGAATACAAGCAGTCAGATATATGAACTCCATTTTTATTTTATCTGCTCCTAGAAAGTACACTTCTTGTATGTAGCAAACACAACTTAAGTTTGAACACAGCATATGACAGGAGCATTTAGAACTAATAAACCCTAGTAAATACTAAAAGTGCATGAAACTGTCAATTATACTTATATAGTTACAATAACGCTCGCATGTACACGCTCTCTCTCTCTCTCTCTCTCTCTCTCTCTCTCTCACACGCGCTCACTGTAAATGTTAAAATAGTGGGTGCATTTTTTTTATTACTCGCTTTTGTGTTTTGTCTTCCTCAGCCATTTTACGCTAGCATGAGAAGCATGTATGCGATGAATGACATCAGAGAAGCATCAGTAGGCTATAATCGATTATGGTCTATTGCATCGATGCAGAATCATCCGCGTCCTCATCACAATGCATCTTAGAAATGATTAATTTCAACACCCCTAGTGCTAGCTAGCCTTAGCAAGACAAAAAGTTAGCCAGTTTATTCCAGAAATGATGAAAGTGTAATTTCAGTCTTTAAACTTAAACACTTTAAACATAATACATAATCTGAGATTTAGTGAAGTTATGGAGGGCGTCTGGAATAAAATTTTGCCAAATAAATGTACAGATGATCAACTGTACATTGTGCTGACCCCTGATGGTAGCAGGTAACAGTGAGAGAGAGATGTGAGGAGTTCTTAAGTTATTGGGGTTTTGACGTCATTAGTGACATTCGCTCTGATAAAAGGAGCGCTTGTAACCACAAATACACCAGTAGGCCTCAAACCATCATATTCATTCACGCTGAAAGGCTAAGCCAAAGCCCAACTCACATAATTGCACATTACTCAGGAAGGAACATTTTGGTAGTTTTATGCCTCCACTGTTCAATGGACAAATCTTTTGTACTGCACCTTTATGTAAACTAGTTATAGAATGAAACTGTTTTAAAGTTGTTGTTTTTTTTGTTTTGTTTTTTGTCCACTAAAACAAAATTGCTTAGTTGAAAAACACCCAGTTTCCTCTTTGTTCTGTTCTATTTTAAGCCCTTTAGTCATTTTGTAAATTCACAAAATAAAAAACACTAGTCTAATTGCACAGTACCGGGTCAACCATAAAACCAGAAAATGTTCAAATTGTCTGTTTCTAAATGTATTAATACAAAGTTCAGTCATGAAACTCTAACCGAGCGCTGATTGGTTCTTTCTACGCCGTGACATCAGCCAATCAGAAGTAATTCCATATCCACGCAACCATATATATATCGTACCCTAGCCTGCGATCGACAAGCTGCGCAATGTGAAGCGCTATTATAATGCCTTATTCTGCATGACCATATTCTACATCCCTAATCCTACCCTATCCCTACCCAATATATAAACTTAACAACAACCTTACTAACTATTAATAAGCAGTGATTAGGAGGTTATTGATGCAAAAGTCATAATTCATAGTTAATAGTGAGAATTGGACCCTATTCTAAAGTGTGACCGTTCTTTTTTGCAGCACTTGAAGTGCAAATTAAAACTTCACACAGTGAATAGAATTCTGTATGGCAACATTTGACCATTTTCTCCACATTTTGACCTATGTTGGCAATTATTTATTAAGAGAAATACTTATTTTTGCAAGAACAGTTCATATTAATAAATATCCATTGATAAATATATTTTGTGTTTGATAATTTTAAGGACATTTCTGTGTTCTTCTTCACTATCAAATATACATACTTGTAACACTTCATTTGTTTAATTTACCTGTCACATACATGGAGTAGTGTTGAATAGAAAGATTGTCTCCTCTTGGGTTATTTTGCAGTCAGTCGGTCAAGAGACAGCAACTCCTAAAAATAAGCAGAATGACCTTGTCATGTGATTGTTAGCCAGCGGCTACAATCAGATATAAGCGTTGAAAATGTAATCTGCCATGGATCATAACAAAGAAATTTTTTTAAAGGAGTCATATAAGGGGTCTAGTTTTATCACTTAAGCACCCAACCCCCCCAACCCCCCCCCCCCCCCCCCCCTTTGCACCCCCTCTTTTGAACCTTTAGAAATAAATGGGCCATTGTTTGCAGCACAGTCTTCAATGGGATTTAATTTAATTAATATTTTTAAATCAATTAACAGTACTAGTAAAATATATGTTGTTAAGTACTACTCATATAACAATTATTATTTAGTTTTCATTGTTTTGCTGGGTCAGAATGATTGTTTCTCTTTTAAAAAAAAAACTTTACCATTTTAGAGCAAATACATCAATATTTAGTTAATTTACTGAGAATATGTATAACAAAAATATCAAGATATCAAAAATATAAATATCAACAAACTCCGCACACTGAACTGAAATTAGAAAAGTAAAGTTAATTTGTCTTGCACATTTTATTAAGAGCAGCATAGACGCCGATCCCGAAATGGTCGAGCACCCACGGAAAAATATGAGATGTTCTCCACTGATTTTAACCAATATAAAAAAAAGATTGGATCTTTTAGACACTATCCCTGTTTTATAGTTTATTTAAGGCCGTTTCTACGGCGATATTTTAATGGCAAACGTCGAGAGAGCATCCAAGTGATGCGCGAGCACAAATGGCTCTGCTCTCGATCAGATACATGCGCGCGCTCAAACTCAAACTCTTTTTGCATCAGATATCAGCGAGAGCATGACTTGCGACAGCACTCGTGAAAAGAATGTGCTTTTGGGTCAAAATTGTCACCTTGCTGCATGGATATAATGCAAATAAAACATCCACTTTATGTTGATTTCAGTTAAATAAGAAGCGAACTGGCGCTGAAACGTGTTGTTTTTGAAATCATGCCGAGGAATGTTATGGCTCGTGTAAGTTAGTCTTCAGACATCGCTTGACTCTTCTTTCCAGGGAAATCACTAGCAAAATGCACACAAACATTTTGATATACAAACATTAATGAACTTCTTTTAACTTAAAGAGGAAAAAAATGAAATGAGGGCAGATTCGAACCACTGATAATTAGAGCATGGCTGAACCTCTGACTCTACTGACAAGAATTCTACCACGAGACCATTAGGAAATACGAAAATTGAGCACGGATTTATCTAAAATATAATATAGATGTAATGGGTGGGGGGCACTGGGCACCCACCGGCAGAAACATAAATCGGCGCCGATTGAATTATGCTAACTCTTCACACTAAATATCTTCGGACTTCTGACCTCATACCTCTAGTGTCAGTTGCATGGAAAAAAATGGTGGAAGTATTTCAGAACTTCTGAGATTTTGTCAAAAAGAAAGCTTCTTTCTTTTTTTTTTTCTTCTTTTTTTTAATACTTTGATATAGGAAACATAGCACATGGACAAAAATTGTTTGGGTTGCTACTGAAAAATTGTCAGCGCAAGAAAAACACAGAATATTATTCTTTTTAAATGTTTGTTGTCATTTGTTGCAGTATTTTCACTGTTTGTTTGTTTTTTTGTTTGTTTGTTTGTTTTTTCTTACAGATTGTGAGCCAGAGGGTGTGTCAGATTGGTCATTTAATGAAAATTGTCTCTTTTGCTGCTTAAGGCGTGAAAAAGTGAAGGTAATTAATCTCACTTTTATTGTCTTTATCTATGTATTTCCACAAACAATGCATTAGCAATTTCACATTTCACCTTGAGTCATGCAATGTTTTCAACCATGCAGCACTTACAAATAAATCTGTAGTAGATTGATCACTGGCTTTGAATAAAAAGAAAAACATAGGAGATACTCATTAACACTTCCAGGATTGTTTATCATTCAGATGACAGGTAATTATTATCTTATCTCTTGTAGTGTTTAAGGTATTAGTTGAAACACCTCTTCAGATGTGACAGGTGAACTGTAAAGGAACTCAAACGATAAATCATCTTTTTCTTTCTTTGAAAGTAAATGGCAGTACAGTTTTTGTATTCACAAATTTGCTGACAATTTTAGCAGCTAACAATCTGAGTGGTACATTGGTACAACATGGTCATATAGCACTGACTACACATCCATTTTTCAGGTAAAAAAAGACCAAGTAAATTCTTTTCTGAATGCACTTATTTTATTAATGAAGTTTCAAAACTGATTGCTTTTGTCTTTAATTCACTTTTTTTAATTTAATTAATTTATTCTCTCAATTTATTTCCTCTCTAGGAAAATTTGGTTGGTTTGAACAACCAAGTGTTATCAGAAGCGGACAGCTTCAAGCAAGAGCAGTCCAATATTAACAAACTTGAGAAGCAAGCAGAGGATTTCCTCAATGTTGTCTTCTATAGAAAGGGTAAGACACACATTATAGTGACCATTACAAGAACTGAAACCAAATTAGTTGAAGAATGTGTAAACACTTTCCAGTTTTGACTATGATACATTTTAGTTGAATTGTCTGTTTTTCTTTTTCTTTTTTTAAAGTTATTTGTTATAAACAAAGGCAGTTATGGTGGTGAATTAAAATAATGTCATTTAAAAATAAGACCAATTCCATGCAAAAATCCATTTTGAAAGAATTGACAATTATTAAAAAACACTTCACCGCAATTGAAAGAAGACCTATTATGCTTTTCTACATGATCAACTTTCTGTCTTTTTGAGCATGAAATACACCTGCAATAAACACTCCAAAGGGAGTTATTTTCTATATCAGTGTGTATCAGTTTCTGGACTGAATCGCCTCTGTTGTAGTCTCGAGTTTGATTGAAATGCATTGATTGTAGTCTTGAGTTTTCTTCTATCTATCTATCTATCTATATATATATATATATATATATATATATATATATATAAAAAAGGTGAAGGTCAATAAATCTAAATGTATATGAAAGATACTGCACACTCATTGGCAGAAAGTTTTGCAGAATGTTTTATTCACCAACGTTTCGGCACAAAGCCTTTGTCAAGATACCTTCGGCTTTGTGCCGAAACGTTGGTAAATAAAACTTTCTGCAAGTGAGTGTGCAGTCTTGTGTGTCTCTGAGTGTGCAGATCTTTCATGTACACAGGAGTTGGACAATGAAACTGAAACACTGGCCAATATAGTGTTGGAGGTTTCATGCCTATATATGCACGGCTGATGCCAATATTTGAAAATTGGGGCAGTCGATGGCTGATATATGTTGCCAATTTGTTGTGGCCGCTTTTCTTTTTTGTTTTCCCCTTCATCTCATAAAATCTAACAGTTAAGTAATAAGAAGTGATCCAGAAAATTGAAAGAAAAACACAAGCCTCTCCAATCAGTGCACTTGTAATCTAGCCCTAAAGGGACTTAAGTGGTGGAAAAAATGTGGGATGGGAGGGCTTTTTTTTTTTTTTTAAAGCTTTTGCATTGTCTCGCAAAACTTTTGATTTCCCTCACAAAGATATTTGCTTTTCTTCGCAAAAATTTGCTTTCTCTCACTAAGCTATTTGCCTTCCCTCGCAAAACTTGTGCGTTCCCTTGCAAAGGTGTTTGTGTTCTCTCGCAAAACCTGTTGTGACATCTGACAAACACTTCCTGTTTAATTTCCCGCTGGCAGTCGTTCAGACAGCTCACATTTAAAATGGAGCGGTTTGTTTTATTTTGAACTTGGACTCCAATATAAAGAAATGCTTTTTAAATAGAGATCACTTTTCTCCACAATTCTGAAAACAAAACATTTGACAACAACACAAAATGACATGTAATTTACTTGAGGTTATGTCAAAATGTTCTATTTAATGTTATAAATGTGTCTTTTTTATAAATATCTAAAATGTTATAAATGAGTCTATATTTATAAAAAAAAAAAAAAGAATATTCATTTAAATTCTCCTTTTCCACTTATCTTGCTTAAAATTACTCTGGCCACTGTGAAGGACTTGTATCTGTCATTCCCAAGACAAATTGATGTTGTACTGGTCATAAGAGGAGGCCCTACACTATACCAATAAATGATTGTGGTCTAAAACAATATGTTTCCGTTTCATTGTCCAACCCCTCTATATCACATATGCACACATATTCTACAGTAAACAACATCCTCATATATATGTCCAAAATAAGTGTTTTGGGGTTCAAATGTTTTCAGGTTGTTTTCCTTCCTTGAGGTGTTTCATGTTTCATACTCTAAAGGAAATGGTCTTCC